>NC_043712.1:81985967-81997285 GCF_006229205.1 Suricata suricatta
GTGGCATCACGTCATCTAGTAGGCTAGCTTCCCTCCTTCTCATGGCAGGCCCAGGGGTCCCTGGGCATCTAGAGAGAGCATGACCCAATGCACAAGGGCTCTTCCAGTTTCTGTTGGCATCATATTAACATTATAATGACTCATCACCTAAAGCAGACTACCTGGCCAAAGTCTCATTGGTTAAAGAAGAACACAGTAGTTGTAGTCCATGTAGATCTAAGAAATCATGTGGCAGTCCACTGCATAAAGCATCATTCTATCAACAGATGGAAATGTTCTTTATTACTAGAGATTTTTCCAGAAAACTTTAATCTTCATGACTGTAATAATCTCTCACTATATGGCTACTGTATACCAAGGACTGAAGATACAAACATTACTAAGACAGAGTCTCTCTTTTTAAGAAGCCACTGGCATGAGGCAGCCAGACACAATTAATCTGTGATTAAGATAATTTAAGGAAACTGCCTAAAGTGAAAAAGACAACTGTGGCAAGCTGAACGAACTCACTCTGTCACATTTTATGAGAACTGACAAACCTACACTTCCACGAACTTTGCCAAAATACATGAATTTCAGAAAAAAAATGTTTTCTTAAGTAAATAAAAGTAGGGATCACTAAAGGATAAAGATTCAGATGGACCTCAAATTTTTCTGAAACCTATGCAGGAATTCATGAGAGCATGAAAAGTTGTGACCTATGACTTTTTTCCCAAATGATCTCTGTCTTTAAAGAAGAAAAGCCCTCAGATTTACAAAGTCTTTCCTTTAAAAAAAATTTACTTGGGTGTGTACTTCACTTAATGGAGAAATGAACTCATATTAGGAACCCTAAAATGGAAAATTCAGGTTATAAAAAGGCTTGAAGACCATTCCTTCCTGAAGCCTATAAACTCAAGAATCCATTTGGAGGATGTTCCTGTGTTGTCAGGTGGATACTGCAGCCTGGAGTGAGGGTGTGGCCTCGCTGTTCTTTGTTTCTGCTCTTTTCTCAGGAAGATGAAATATTTTTATTAGCTCTATTTACCTCACAGGGCCCGGACCCTCTTTAATTTGAGTTCCTGCCATTTTCAACATGTGACCCCCAAGTTCTTCCAGGGAGCTGTGCCCATTCCTGGACTCCAGAAAGAGAAAACATGTCCCCCGGAAGGATTGTATGGGCGGTGCCTGGAAGTTACCTACCGTCACTTTTCCCCCATATCCTTGTTGGCCAGGTCTCAGTCACTTGGCCACCTTGCTGGCAAGGGAAGCTGGGACATGTAGCCTAGTGGTGCTTCCAAGGGAAGCTGAGACATGTTGTCTAGCTGTGCTCCCAGAGGACGCTGTGACATGTAGTCCAATTGTGTTTCCAAGGGCATCTGGGACATGTAGTCTAGTTGTGCTCTCAGTGTGAAGAAAAGTGTGAGCTTGTGAGCACATCAAAGTCTTGGCCACAGTCTCCTCTTCTAGTTACAAAACAGCTATTTCCTCTGATTCTCACACACAGGACACATTTTTCCCTTCCCCAGAAACAACTTGTAGAGATAGTTGAGAAGTCCCAGCTAGGCCCAGCACCCATCTCAAAGCCCTGTGTTTCTAGAATATGCACCGTCCATACCATCGGTTCTGATGTAGCTCCTTGTGGTCCAGGCGGCTTTGAATTAAAAAGCAAATCATCTTCCCCTGCATCTCATCCCGACACATGCATCCACTCAGTGCTGGGACAGGGAGAGGATAAAAGCATAAAAACCCCAAGCAGCCAGTGGAGGGCCAGGGACACACACCACAGACTCTGGTGTCCAGGAAGAAGGTTCTGAGGTTGTCTGCTGGAGCCAAGAGGGCTCATGTAGTTGACACCCCGTTTCTGCTCTCTGGGAGCAACGCTCACCCACCGCTCCCGGGCTCTGGTTCTGCCTCTCGAGAAACTCCCTACTGTCCATTTTCAAGGTTACTAGAGAGGAAAAGAATCCTCCCGGGGGCCTCTCTGGTTTTCACAGTTCACTTCAAGCTGGTACAGATTTGGGGTCACAAAGTCATTTTAAGCCTCAAATACCATAGTTAGAAAGATTTTCATTCCAGACTTGTGGTGTCATTGGCTGTGACCATGCTCTAGAAGACAGAGTCCCTTCTGGCGTCGCAATCACCACACCCACAGTTCTTTCCTCAACGTTACGGTCAGACCGAATTCATGGCTTTGCCTTGTCCCCCCAGCCCCGCCCCGTGCCTCTGTCACCTCAGTGCTGACTTTCTTGAAGCCCCCTACCATTCTGCTGTGAGGGCCAAGGCTATGTCCTGTACAGACGTGTGCCACAGGGCACAGTTTGATGGGGCCTTTTTTGCACAAACCCTGTCCCATGCTGATCTCTTACTGTTTGGGGCCTAGACGCAAACAGCTTTTCCAATCTTTGGTGCTCCAAATTTCTGGACTCTCTAATCCACTTTATCCTCCTTGCAAACTGGTCAATTCCATCCTGAGGTTACCTCCTTTTTTGTTGTTATAGTAAAATATTCATAACATAAAATTCACCGCCTTATTTTTAAATGTGCCGTTTGGTGGTGGTAAGTCCATTTACGTCATTGGCCAGCTATCACCGCACCGACCCTCGTAATCCTGTTCCTCTTCCCCAACTGAAACTCTGTCCCCTTTCAACACTGACTTCCCCACTCTCCCCTCCCCCAGCCGGTCCAACCACCACGTAGCTCACAGACACGGAAGCATACAGTATTTGTCCTTTTGCACCTGGCTTATTTGACGTAGCATCATGTCTTCAGGATTCATGTAATAGCTAGTGTCAGAATTTCCTTCCTTTTTAAGGATAAATAATATTGCATTGTATGTTTAGACCATCTTTGGCTTATCCATTCATCCATGATTTTCTTTTTTTTGCAATAATTTGCTAAAAGTAGAATAAAAGCCAACATATTCCATTACTCTGATTTCTGGCAGCCACTTCCCCTCAAGCTGCAGTCTCAGTAACACAGAGTCTGTCTCCCAGGCCACCATGGAAAACACCTTTACCAAGTGTTTGTCACTTCCAATATCAGTTTCCTCACCACCCCTCCCTGACCTCTACATCAGTGTCCCGTGTTTTAATGTTATTCATAACTCAGCATCCCCTTAATGGTATTACTTTATTTAAGTAACTCTGGTGGTTGTAATCGATAAATCCTGAAATATCAGTGGCTGTCGAAGTTTGCATTTGCCCAAAAGCAGAAGCCATCAAGAACCTGCGTGCTGGCATTCATTTGCAAAGTGATCCTAGGAGGCAAGAACGGAGGAGTGAGCCCAGTGAGGCAAGGAAGGAGGGCGCCTTACAAAATGTGTCACCGACGCCTCTGCTGTGGGCTCAGTTCTGGAGGGAAGCAGAAGGATAGTAGGTGAAGGGGGCTATTTTAGATGAGGATATTCAGAGGGGTGCTCTGTGGAGTAACATTTGGACAGAGACCTGAGCAGGCCACATTTGGGTGACGAATGTGATAAGGGAGCGGGCCCCGAAACAGCGAGCACATGGCAGCAAGGTGAGAGCCTGCAGCACGTGTTATTACGGATGGAGGCATCTCCTCCTTTGTTTAAGGCTGAGTAATGTTCTACTACATACATATGAATATACATACATACTCAGAGAGTCCTCATCTGTCGATGGGTTTCTATGTGTTGGCTACTGGTATAATGCTGCCGTGAACTTGGAAGTGTAAGTGTATCTTCAAGAGAGTGCTTTTATCCCTTGGGTATATACCTAGAAGTCAGACTGCTGGACCACATGGGGTTTCTATTTTCCATTTTTTGAGGAGCCTCCGTACTGTTGCCAGTCTACAGTCCCACCACAGTGCACAAAGGTTCCCTTTTTTCTCCATCCTGGCCAACACGTATTTATCTCTTGACATTTAAAAAATATATCTTTGAAGTTTATTTATTTTCGGGGGGGGGGGCAGAGAGCTGGGGAGAGAGCATCTCAAGCAGGCTCCACGCCGTCAGCGCAGAGCCAGATGCAGGACTTGACCTCAGGAACCGTGAGATCAGGACCTGAGCTGAAATCAAGAGTGGACACTCGACCGACTGATCCATCCAGGTGCCCCTACCTCTTGACTTTTTGATAGTATTCATCCTAAAAGGTATGAGGTGGTTTTGATTTGCATTTCCCTGAAGACGAGTGATGTTGAGCTCCTTTTCATATATCTGTTGGTCACTTAAAGATCTTCTTTGGGGAAATGTCTGTTCAAGTCCTGTGCCCATTTTTTATCTAGTTATTCATGTCTTTCTAGTGAGTTGTGCAAATTCCTTATGTAGCTGGGATCATCAGCCCCTTATCAGATAGTTGTGACCACCTGAACGAGCGTGAAGAACATGGCGCTAACTGAAATGAGCCGGACACAGAAAGACAGATATCTCATGATCTCACTGATGTGTAGAATCAAAAAAAAAAAAAAATCAAACTCCTATTACAGAGAGGAGAATGGTAGTTACTAGAGGGCGGGAGTAAAGGAAAAGGATAGACACTAATCAAAGGGTACGAACTCTCCTTGTGAGATAAATAAGTTTGGAGACCTAGCATACAGCATCGCGACCGTCATTAATAAATACCGTAATACATGAGAGCAGATCTCAACCCTCACCACAACCGAGCAAGAACGCGGTAACTACGGGAGGGCATGGGTATGTTGGTGTGCATACATACATCAAAATATTATGTGGTACACCTTAGATGGATACAATTTCTATTCAGAAAAAAAAAAAACCTATGGGATGGAGTTGACAGCCAGCAAGAGGCCATGCTTGCTGGCGCTTGGGGAGGGAGAAAGTAAGAGCAGGGGACCACATCAGAATTGGAGGTCACAGTAGGAACTCTGGATCATAGTCCAAACACAAGGGGAAGCCACGGAGTGGTTTTGAAGAGGGGATCATTTGGTGACTCACATTTTATTTTTTATTTAAAACAATTTTTCTACATTTATTCAGTTTTGAGAGACAGAGAAAGGCAGAGCATGAGTAGGGAAAGAGCAGAGAGAGAGGGAGACACAGATTCCGAAACAGGCTTCAAGCTCTGAGCTGTCAGCACAGAGCCCAACGTGGGGCTTGAACCCACAAACCACGAGATCACGACCTGAGCCCAAGTCAGATGCTTACCCAACTGAGCCACCCAGGCGCCCCATGGTATGACTCCCATTTTAACTGGCTCACTCTGCATATAGTATGTGGCGAATATTGGTAACCTCTTGGTGATGACTTTTAGGGGGTTTTTTTGTTTTCTTTGTATTTCTGTTTTAATAACAAGCACATTTTAGTTTCACAAGGAAAAAATAGAACATTGTTTACAGAGACAAAAAAAAGGCAATTGTATTAGTTATTTATTGCTGCATAAAAAAATTACCCCAACACTCAGCAGCTGAAAACCACAAGTGTTTATTGTCTCTGAGTCTCTGTGGGTTAAGAATCCTGGAGCAGCTTAGCTGAGTGGCCCTGGCTAGGAGTCTCACACAAGACGGTCACTGAGACAGCGGGGCTGAAGTCAGAATCTGGCTCCACGTGGGTAAGACCTGCTTCCAGACTCTCTCACGTGGCTATTGGCCGGCCTTAGATCCTCAGCTGGCTGTTGACTGGAGACATCCATTCTTCACCAAAAGGGCAACTTTCTTTCTCCAGAATGAGAATATCCAAGAAGGAGAGAAAGCAAGAGAGAATCCCTAAGACAGAAACCACAGGCTTTATAACCTAATCTCCAAAGTGACATCCCATTGCTTTCTGCCATATTCTAATCAGTAGGAGTCACTAGATCCAGTAGGAGTCACTAGATCCAGTACATTGTCAAGGTGGGAGTCGGGGGAGGATGGATACCACCCAGGGCATAAACTCTGGGGGCCTTCTTGGAGGTGCCGATGGCATGATAGCCATTTCTCCAAACTCATTATTTTCAGATGCAGAAACACATCTGAACACAAACCTGGTCTCTACTCTTCACCTTGAGGCCCTCACAGGATGGCCATGGATTGTGCATCTGAATGAAAGGGCTTTGGAAACTGCCCAGCACAGGAAAATATAAAAGCTTATTTTGCTTTTCTCATGGACTTATTCCTTTGGTATTCATTCCAGATCTGGTCTACATTCTTCTCCATTTTTTGAATTAATGGTTTGTCTCTCATGCATGGGTTATGTTATGTTGTTTTGTTTAAAGCAAAACCTTCCTATTGGAACAGAGAAATAAGAACAGGCAGAAGACAGAATACCAGATCTTCCAGATTCAAGAAGTGAGGACAGGGGACAGGGTGGAGCAGGAGGCTAGATAGGTTTGTGCTTGATGCTGTCTAATCTCGCTCCATAGTGATCTGAATTTGATTATAAGCTGTTTTCCTTGAGAGAGAGAGTGTGTGTGTGTGAGCGAGCATGGGAGGGGCAGAGGAAGAGAGAGAGAGGACCTTAAGCAAGTTCCACACCCAACCTAGAACCCAACATGGGGCTTGATCTTACGACAGTGAGCTCCTGACCTAAGCCAAAATCAAGAGTTGAACATTTAACCAACTGAACCACCCAGGCACCAGATTATAAACTGCTTGAAGGCAGAGTCCTTCTTAGTCTCTCAACCTTGTATTTAAGCTCCACCATTAAACAATGCCATGGGAGAAATCCTCCTGTATTGAAGGAACTCAGTTTAAAAAAAATAAATAAAACAGCAATGATAAAACAACCTTAAAATTCAACCTTGCCTAAATTGTGTCATGCTACTCCACAAACAAAAGAAAAAAAAAATCCTGAGAATACAGCTTCTGTCTCCAGATACAAACATCAGGCTCTGGGCAATGTTCCAGCATCTTCCCAATGGCAGCCTGTTTCACCCTGGCTTCCCTTTCTGGTCCCACCTCCAACCCCAAGTGATTTCTCCTCCACTTTCAGCATCCTCTTCAAGTACTACCACTTTTCTCTTCTGCCTTTTTTAAATCTGATTTCTCTGAGTCAGAGATCTGTGCATACTCAGGTAATTAGCCTAGTATTTGCACAGACATCCTCTTCCCTCTCTCTTAATTCCAGCATGGAAGTCTTTTTTCACCAGTTGGAAGAAATCTTAGATAGCTAGCAGGTGGCCATAGGGAGTGTGGAAGAAAGGGAGCCCCCAAATCACAATAGATCTATTTGCTTGAGTGTAAAAATTAAGCAAGATTCAGTCTCTTTAGGGTGAATGAATTAGGAGGGAGGTGTCAGAATGGACTGCCCATTATCTGAATCTCTTGTGAATACATTAGCATTAATTAATACATACATGAATATGTTTTACATTAATTTGTGTTGTTGAAATATATGTGGGCCAACCATCTGCCCGAGGGCATGTAGGAAGCGTTCCCAGAATTCTCTCAGTAGCCAGGAACTAGAGTTCACCTCTGTGTTGCCTGTCCACGGTTAGACAAAGAGAGACCTCAGCTACTCACACAATTAGGTAAAGACTCATTTACAGGACAGAAGGTGAAGATGGGAAATGACGGTGTCAGTGAGCGTTGTGTTTAAATCGGTGGTGAATGGTACATGCTCAGGGTCTCGTGGCTACCCTGTGCCGGGCATCTAGAGCACTGACCTTACACGATGAAGCTGGAAGGGAGAAGAGGCTATAGTTCATGGTCAGATCATGTTGTCTCAGACTCCTGACCCACATTGTTCAGTTCAGCCCTCCACCAGGGGCCTGCAGGTGAATGAGCTAGACCGATTCGACCGGCGGGAGGAGTGAGGCCCAGAGCACTGAGGGTGTCCAGAATCCTAGAACTGGGATCGGTGTACATATAACGTCTGTCTCCAGACCCCGCTCTTAGAGACTGTGCACCAGCCCTTACGTGGAGACACCCGGAGGCTGGAAAAAGAGTCCTGGGGAGTCCTCTCTTGGAGTGAGAGGCAAAAAAAGGAGAAGAAAGGGCACAGGAGGAGGTTAGAGGAAGAGCATGAAAAGTAGAACGCAAAGAACAGAGAGGGAAGGACATGAGCTTCAGGAAAGGAAAGGGGGGAAAGAAATGACCACAGGAGAGGAGGAAAGTTGCTTTTCGAGAAAGAGCAAATATTAACAGTATTGCTAAGAGTCCTATAGCTGAAGCCAAATGATTGCTGGATTAACTAGCACAACGAGTACAGACTACTGAAGAGGAACAGAAGGAACTCACGTTTGCTCAGTGTCCTGGGTCAGGCTCAGCTAGCCCGGGGGCTTGGGGACATTTCGAAGCAGATGTCCTCTCCTGCTGGGGGCAGCCTCATAAGCACACGGCTCGGTGAATGGGCTGCATCTTCAGTCCTGGCCCTGGCTCACCCAGGGAGCAGCCTGCGGGCCTTCCCACGGCCCTGCCCACTGAGTGCCAGGGCCTGACGGGCATGATCACGTTACTGGAGTATCATTCCTGTACCGTGGGTTAGGAATCTGAGGCCCACAGGAATTAAACCTCCCACTACTCACATACACACACACACACACACACACACACACACACCAGTATCCCAAAGTCACACAGAGAGTGAATTCACAAAAATAGTGTTGATTGTAAGGAATTTGAAAGCTCAATAAAGAAGGTCATTTAGGGACACCTGGGTGGCTTAGTTGGTTGAGCATCTGACTTCGGCTCAGGTCATAATCTCACGGCTCATGAGTTGGAACCCTGAACTGTCAGCACAGAGCCTAGAGCCTGCTTCGGATTCTGTGTCTTTGCCTCTCTCCGCCTCTCCCCCACTCATAATCTCACTCACTCTCCCTCTCTTTCTCTCAAAAATAAATAACCATTTAATAAAGGACGAAGGTAATTTAATAGCTGAGTTCGCTAGAGATTTCTGAAATAGTGTGAGCTTCAGGTTAGGCTTGATCAAGGGGTGGACTGCTTTCCCTCCGGTTCTCTCACATATGTCCTCTGGGCGACGGCCTCCCCTCGCACCTGAGCAGTTGCGAGCTGCACAGGTCCAAAGCAAGCTGCTTCAAGTGTATCTCCTAGTGTTCTTGCAGTGTAAGAAGAAATCTCATTTTCCAGGAGTTCAGAGCAACTGCCTTTTTCATTCTCAGCGGCCCATATTGGATCACATGTTTACTTGTAAACCAATGCTTGTGTCCCGGGGAGAGGGTTCTGCTGGTAACACAAGCCTGATCAGTATACCCAACCTCTAGAATCTGGTGGGGTGAGGGAGCATCTGTTTCTCCAACAGGTTTAACTGGTAAGGACTTAGGTACCAGATGAAAATCAAACTCCCAAAAGAAGGAATGGGTGCGAGGGAGGGCGCTCACAGCAAGTATGAAAGATTTCATGGAATTATTCATTATCCCTTTGCTGTCCTCATGGGAGGAGTATACTTTCCAACCCCCATTAAACCTGGGCTTAACATGCGGCTGATCCTTCCCTGCCCCCTGACTCGGAGCACGGTCACATGACTTGGCGCGGGCCAGTGCAGTGTTAGCGTGTGTGACGGAACCACCGTCGGATCTGCTCTCTTGCGCGCGTGCGGTTCCTTACAGGCATCAGCCAACAGTCCACGGAGGACGACAGACATGTGGAGCAGCCCTGGGCTCAGTCTGCAAGCCCAGTGAGTGCACGTACGCCCTCCAAGCTCCGGTTGGACCTGGGAGCAGGAACAGGAGTGGTGGCATTCAGCCCTGAATCTGGGCGCTTTGGTGGTCAGCATTCTGGCTGGCCTGGCTGAGGGCGAGCGAGCGAGTCAAATCGGGTGTGTGCTGTGTTCCCACGTGACGGCGCAGAGCAGCGTTCTGTCCGTCGCTCCTCTGCTTCTGAGCTCCAGTCCGGGCTGCGTCTCGGCAGACAGTGTAAGGCTGCAGCAGCGTTATTTTCCGTTTGCAACCTCGCACGAACATCAGATACAGTCGGCGGCCGCTCTCAAAGGCCTTGCTGGAGGGCGAGCCCCCGCGCACACCGATCACACCAATCACACCGATCACACCGTGTGTGTGGCCGGTCAGCTTCCTAAGGCAGAGCCGCAGCCACCGCTCCCAAACCCTGCCAGGCGACACCCAGCAATGCCGAGATGGCTGCGCCGCAGACTGTCATGTGATTGCTGTCTCATAGGAATTTTAGAAACAGATGGCCGGCACAGACGACAGTGACGGTTGTGCTCTGCGTTCAGGGCAAAGGGGAACGGGGAGAGCAAGGGGCGAGAAACCCGCCAGTTCTGGAGGAGCCCCGCCCGGAGGGGCCTGGGAGGGCTGGTCTTCTGCCTGACATCGTGGCCGAGGCTGCAAGAAGTTGAGAAGGAGAAACACCTGGCAGGCATCGCAGAAGCGAAGAGGGAGGGACAAAGAGGCGCTTTGCTTCTACAGCAAGGAGGAGTGCATGCTTACACCGTTTTTTTATTCTTTAAACCGCATCAGAAAAATTGGCAGCAAAAATAACCAATTCACCCGAGCTCGACCTTTAGGCGGGTGCATTTGTTGCGCAGCGTTCAAGAGCTGCAGGGTGAGCCGAGTGCAGGAGCCGGATTCGGACGGATAACCTGTGCGCCCCCCACACACCGGCCACCGGTGCCCCCCCCCCACTCCCCAGAGCCCCCCTGGCGTCTCAAGGTTGGGGGACAGGCTTCTCAGGTGGCTGGACTCCTAATTCCACCATGAAATGCACTTCCCCCAGAGCTGGCGTTTATCCCCGAATTTTGGCACGACTCCTGCAATGTTGCATCTGCCCCACCACGCTGAGGTTACGTGTAGTTCATTAATATGCAAGAGGGGCCGCGAAATCATCCCTGTTCCTGACAGGAGTTCTTATAGGCCTTTCCGGAATGTGTTCTGAAGTGGTCTGGCACCAAGATTCCCCTGGGTTAATCAGCTCCATCTTGGGACTGCACAAAGAGTTAAAAAAAAAAAAAGCTTTCTGAAAAATCTCAAGGAAGATGCAGTGCATCCTTCCTTCTCTTTTCTCTCCTTCCTCTCTGTCTCTCTCTCTCTCTCTTTTATTTTGTCACTCCCCATCCCCCTCCATGAGCACATCAAAGTAAGAAGTGACACGCGGTGCCCTGAAGCTCAGCGGCATGCTTTTAGGTTTGGGAAATTTCATTTTCTACCTTATGATGATTACATGAGGAGAGATGAAATGCTCGCTTTGAGGTTTATTTGAGAAAGAGATGTAATAAATGTTGTAGCTTCCCACTGAATGGAACAAATCCATTCTGGTCACGTGGGGGCTATTAAAAATTACATATGTGTGTGCATGTCCACAGCCTGTGTGACCTCCGTGATGTTTGCGGTCCTGGATTCTGAGAAAGGAGACCTCGGATGGCTTCTTTCAGAGAATGCTGAATGAAGGTTTTCATTTTATCCAGCTCTGAATGCATTTGATTCCAAATGAAAATGAGTGCCCACCCTGTTTGAGCTGCAGCATCTCCTCAA
>NC_043712.1:81997385-82088525 GCF_006229205.1 Suricata suricatta
CACACACACACACACACACACCTTGCCAGGTGAGCACATGCACACACAGAAATGCATGTAAGATGTAAGCACACATAAGCGTGCACGCACACACACAAAGGACTGTAAGACTCACACAGGTTAACAGCTTAGACTCCCCTAAGCTAACCCCCACAAGTGTGCTTCGTGTTGAAAAATTAATTCGGCGCCCTTTACCAGAAAGTTCGCTTTTCCACGCCCTAGGGAAGGGCAGAGGACATTTGTGTTTTGTTCTGGCTACCATGCTTGTTTTGGGGTGCGTGTGTGCTTATGGGGTGGGGTTCTGGTTTTTCCCAGTGTGCCTTGTGCGTTTGCTCCGGGAACTTCTCCATTAGCGGGGAGCCGAATGGGAAGTGATCAGCTCCTCCTGCCCGGGGAACCGAGGCGGCCCGCGGGCAGATCTGCCCCTGGCTTCCAGCCTGAGCGCCTCAGGTGGAGCGGAGGCTAGAGAGACCTCGGGGATCAGCCGAGCAAACCATATTCCCCGCGCACAGAAGCAGGCAGTCCGGCTCAGCTCAGAGCTGTCACACCACAGTCGCCGCTTTGTTCTGCCCGCAGCTGGACCACACAGGTTGTGAGATGCAGGATTTGCAGGGGCTTTGCCCATCCGCTCCGGCAGGCCACCCTCCGGAGAAAGTCCATCAGCACCCACCCTCAGGGCACCTCCGCAGTCTCTCCTGACGCCATCACCATCCGGGTTTGGAGCAGCATGAGACGGGCTGCTTCGGGTGCAGAAGGAGGAGGGATCCTGATCCTGTTTGATCAATGATCTCAACCCCACTTATTCAGTAATGAGTACTCTCTGTTTACTCTCCCTCTTAAGGAAACGGGAAATCACTTGGATCGAATGAATGCCATGTGCTCTCAGATGGATTCCTGCCCTTATTCTGATCAGCTCTGTATTTAAAGGGAGATAACAGCTTGTAAGCATTTTTGAATATTTAATTTTTAAAAGTTTTCTCAGTGGAGTCCCACATTCCCTCTACAGCAGGTACCCTTAGGGCTCCTATTTTACAAAGGAAGAATATATAACTTTGCTTGTGAGTCTTTACAGTGCCCCCGAGGGCACTGACGGAGGGAGCAGAGATTCACATCCCGGGCATGGGACTCCAGAGCCAGCCAGCCTCTGTGCCTGCTGCGGGCAGGAGATTTGTGGGGGGGTCCCTTGGTCTTCTGCTCCCTTCTTGAGCACAGGCGCTATAATTCCTGTTTGCAGATCCGTCCCCTCCAGAGGTTATGAGCCCCTAGGCCTGGCTTCTCATAAACATCTGTTCTAGAGTCTGACACCTCGGAAGAGCTCATCAGTGTTTGTTGACTGAATTAAAAAATAAAGCAACCAATGGGCACAGAACGCCAGAGCACTTGAAGGAAGGTGAGGGGAGAATAAAATTCAGGAGAGAAAAGAATGAAGGCTCTGGTGTGAAAACGAGATGGAAAGAGGCAGGGAGTAAATGAAAGAAAGGAACGAGATCTGTCATCCATGTGACCCTCTCGATGCCCGCTGCTCCCATTGTGGGGAACGTCACCATAATCGGGGTGGGTGAGGGATGTCTGTTGACCTTCCTGGCTAAGTAGAAGGGGCCATGGAATGGGGATCAGGGGACAGGGAATGGCTCTGGGCTTACTCCTGTCTACTTTGGCTCTCTTCTCTGGGTCTCAGGTTCTTAGTCTGCATAGTATTTGAAGTGTCCCCCTGTAGCATCCTAGAAAATCAGGGGCCCATGGATGTATCGTAAAGTGGCTGTGAGCATCTTACAAATATGGCAACATGGGTAATAGCTATTATTATCAATAATAAAAATGGTGCATCACTGAGTGTTTTTTATGAACCATATGTGTGTGTGTGTGTATATATATATATATTCATTCTTGCACATTTTTATGAGGGCAGAGATAGTGGTTCAACGTATTGCATAACATACTTGAGCTCATGTAGCCGGTACGTGGCTGAGCTGGGACCCGAATTCAGGTCAGTCCGTCTCTGAAGTCCACACAAAGGCACATCATGGCTTCAATGCCACCGCGCTTCTCCTTAGCAAATCTCCTTCAGAGGAGCCTGCCCTCATTTGGACTCAGAAAACCCTAATGACCGCCCAACTCCTGTGTGGGGTCCTGGCCTGCCAGGTGATGACAGCCCCCAGAAAGAAGCTCCTCGGGGGGCCCTTTGGACCATTACAAAACCCTCAGCAACGCTCCGACCTCCCCCAGAAGCAGCCGCGCCTGCCGGTGTTTCAGACTGGTAGCAGACCGAGGCAGGATGACCTAGCTGCTCCCTAGAAGCCGGCTCTTTCTGCTCCCTCCCTTGTGGATCTTGAAGCCAAATCCCTTTGCTAATTCAGGGGAAGCATCACATGATGCCGCTGTCTCCAGGGCTCTCATTTGCCCATTTACTCACTACATGTCGGTGAAAAAAATCTTTCTGTCTGGATGCCATCAAATCTTTTTTTCTTCAGTGTCTCTGTCTCCTCCCTTCCAAATTTGAAATTCCCTTGCATTATTGTATCAAAGACATCGATAGAAAGTCGATACAAAACATAAGAGCTTTTAAATAAATCATCTTTGGCTTTGATCATTACATTCCAAATATCTTGAAATAAACTCCTTAAAGGCTACTTATAGCCACAGTCCTTTAAAAATAGTTACATCATGGCACGCCTGGGTGGCTTAGTGAGTTAAGTGTCTGACTTCAGCTCAGGGCATGATCTCCCGGTTCGTGGGTCTGAGCCCCACATCGGTTTCTGTGCTGACAGCTCCGAGCCTGGAGCCTGCTTCAATTCTGTGTCTCCCTCTCTTTCTGGTCCTGCCCCACTCATACTCTGGCTCTCTCTATCAAAAATAAATAAACATTAATTTTTTTAAAATAGTTGTATCATATATATATATGATTATGCATATGTATGTATATATGCATGTGTGTGTGTGTGTATATATGTATATATGTATATATATGTATATATGTGTGTGTATATATATATATATATATATATATACCTGCAGAGTAGATGCCAATATCTACATGAAATCTTAAGCACACACACACACACACACACAAAAAGTTTATCTTCTTTTTTGAGAGATAAAACCTGGGCCAGTCACTTGCTTGTTTGCTCTCACATAAATTCTACTTGCCTTGTTTCTGTTCTGCTATGTTTTTTTCAGGAGATGAGAACTTGTAAATATTTTTAAATATTCATTTGGTAAATATTTCAAATATCCACCTGTTCCCCACCATTATATGTGTAGGGCCTAGAACAAAAAGCTAGGGGCCTCGTCTTGGGATATGAGGTTTAAAGGAGCTTAACCACATTTTCTAAAGTATCCACAGCCAACTCTATTAAGTTTACCTTGGGAGTAAAGATGACTTAAGCTCCTAGCCACTAGACAAGTCTGAGAAGGGTAACTAATTTGTAGAACAGAATGGAGTCTGAATTATGCAGGGTTCGATCAGGCAAACAGAACCCACACCAGGTCATTCAGTGGAGGAGATTTAATGTAAGGAGCTGTTCACAGAGCCATTTAAAGAGCCAAAGGAGCAAACAGATGAGGCAGCTAGAAATTAGGAACTGTGAGAAACCACATCATCCCTGGGGCTGGATGGACAAAGAGGGGAGGCGACAGTCAGATGCCATTCACAGGCTGATAGGACTAATTGGGAGGCTCCTGAAGCTACAGACGGGGTCACCCGTGCCCAGAGATGCTACCAGAAGCCCAGAGAGAGATGGGGCCAAATATCCTGGCTTCTCGCCTCCTCCCATCCTCCAGTCTCCTGCCAGAGCCTACCCTTGAACAAACCTACACAAAATCCAGGAAGCCTCAGAAACATATTTTACAAGGATCAGAACCCTGAAAGGAGGGCTGGCAAGTTGAGAGAATACAGCCAAGAGAAGTGGGCAGCGGCTAACCCTGATTTCAGTGCTCAAAGCCTAGTTAGGACCTTTCTTCATCACTGAGCTCTGTATCTAGATACCGACACTGGTGTATCTATTACATAAACACATGGTCTCTCTCTCTGTTCAGGCTGCTTGTCCGTGACTTCCAGTACCTTCCCTCAGGAGGAAGCATATTGAACTTGGAATGCACATGTGTGACTTGCCTTGACTGATGAAATATGAGTGGGGGCCGTGTGTGCTGTGTGAGGGGAGAGGCCACTGGAACCATGCATGCTTCTGCCATGTTTTCCTTCCCTCCACAAGATCTGTGACCTCCCCAAAAAGATGTCGGAGTTTGGAGGAAAACATCATGCATATTACTTGAAAATGAAACCAACACACTGTTTAAAACTAAGTATCTTCTAGGTCACCAACCTTTTCAGACACCAGATAAGTCAGAGGCAAATAGAGGGAGAGCTTGGCCATGGGGTAAATGCAGATGGTTAAGGCCTCAAAAAACAGAACCCCCAAGTTCACACAATCGGCTCTAGCTTTGAGCTGAGTAATAATACTTGGGGATTTTGTAGACACAATCTTTAAAAAAATTTTTTTTCAAAGAATAACTCCAGTTGGGGTGCCTGGGTGACTCAGTCCATTAAGTGTCCAAATTCTACTCAGGTCATGATCTCATGGTTTGAGTTTGAGTCCCACACTGGCTCTCTGCTGTCAGTGGGGAGCCTGCTTCAGATCCTCTGTCCCTCTCTTTCTGCCCTTCCTGCGCTTGTGAGTGTGCTTGCTCTTGCTCTCTCTCTCTCTCAAAAGTAACAAATAGTAAAAATAAATAAATTAAATTAAATTAAAAAAAGAAGAACTCTGGTCCATAACCCTCTTGTTTATAAACTTCCCCTGGCCCCCTCTGGACCCACGTCTCCCAGAAGATAAAGAACATACTCCTTGGCTTGGCGTAAAATCCAACCCCAGCTTATCCGTCCGTCTCTGTTTCTACCCAACACACCATCCATTCCCGAAGCTTAACTTCTCACCATTGTTTCTGAGCTCCATGCCTTCCCTGCACACCTAGCACTTCCTCTCTGCCTCTGCGCAGAGCCTCCAGCCTCCTTTTGGCAAAATCTTACTCACCTTTCAAGTCTGGGCTCAATGTGTCCTCCTCTGTGAAGCCTTCCAAAATCTGCAATCCATGGGGGGGTGCCTGGCCAGGTTGCGGGAGCAGATCACGCTTAGTCTCAGGATCATGAGTTCAAGCCCCACATCGAGCCTAGAGCCTACTTAAAAAGAAAAAAAAAAAACGGTTCTGCCCACGGCAGCCTTTACCATATGACTACTCTGCTCATCTGTCTCTTCCACTTGACCGTAGCTCACTCAAGACTCTATCTTCCTCACTTTTATAGGCCAGGCATCTCTTATGGAGTCCAGTATATTCTAGAACCTCTCTAAATATCTGTTGAAGAAATGGGTAAATGAATGAATGAAGAATTTTCCCTACTTATCTTCACCTGCTGCTCAGAAATCATGGAAATCCCTAGAATCCTTTGGGATTTCTAGACACTCCTGTGTTAAATTCCAGATATTTACCTATGCTAATTGCAGACCTAATACTGTATGATGGGATGCATTGTAGAGTTTCATCTGTTTCACGGGGAGTACTTAGAACCATTTAAATTTAGAGCTAGACTAGGGCGCCTGGGTGCTCAGTGGGTTAAGTGTCTGACTTCAGCTCAGGTCGTAATCTCATGGTTCATGGGTTCAAGTCCCACATTAGGCTCTGTGCTGACCGCTTGGGGCCTAGAGCCTGCTTTGGATTCTTTGTCCCCCTCTCTCTCTGTCCCTCCCCTGCTCACACTCTGTCTCTCTCTCAAAGATAAATAAACATTAATTAAATTTACAGTTACACAAAGGTAAGATCAGATGGCCCCCTTCAGAGAGAAAGAAGTACGCTGGGCAGAAGGAAGTTGCATTCGATGCCTCTGCTGTTAGAGGTCCTGCAACCAACCTCAGGCTCGTTTTTTTCCTGCACTTGGCTGAGCGTGGGGAGGAGGTTGATTATGTGAATATGCACAAGAAAGAAAATAGAAAGAAAAAATAGAACATATGGAAAATAACCACGCTGGTTAATAAATAAATGCAAATTAACTTTCTATCGTTTTACACCTGTTAAATTACAAAAAAAAAGATGAGGGGCACCTGGGTGGCTCAAGGGGTTCAGCGTCCGACTCTTGCTTTCAGCCCAGGTAAAATCTCATGGTTTGTGGGATCAAGGCCCAAGTCATGCTCGGCGCTAACAGAGTGGAACCTGCTTGGGACTCTCTCTCTCCCTCTTTCTCTTCCCCTCCCCAGCTACTTTCCTGTCGCTGTCTCTCTCTCAAAATAAATAAATAAATAAACTTAAAAAAATGATCCTGTCCAAGGCTGTAGCGAAATGAGATCCTTAAATACTTCTAAAGGCATTGTAAATCGGTACAGCCGTTTTGGAAAATACTAAGAAAATAACAGAACAAGAATCATAATAGTCACGCTGTTTTGATTCTGTATCTACAGTAGTAGGAGTTAATATTTTAGCACGACTAAAACACGGTTTGTGGGAAAGTGTTTACTGCAGCACTACCATCGGAGGGCAGCTCCCGAATCCAGCGAGATGGGGCGGCGTGTGAAAGCAATGAGAAAGTTTGCTGCCTTCAAACATCGTAATTACGCAGCCTATGTATAAATGTGGAGAATATACAATACAAATGGATGTAGTAGAAACCAAAATACTATGTGCATCATGATAGCAACTCTACAAAAACATTTTACAGAAAGGCATTGGAAGGCAATTGTTAAAGAGTTCGGATACGTTAGGGTTATGGAGTTTCTATTTTTATCAACCTTTCTTTAAGTGTTGCTATGACATATGTTCGCTAATAAGAAACAGCTGGAGAGTAAATACACTCGCCAGTGGGAATTGCAAGGGTCCAAAGGGGCTGAGGAAAGCAGGTGAATCATACATGTTTTCGCCCTGAGCATCCCTTACTCTGCAGCGGTGGGAATGCAGGGTGAAGTCAAGAAGTGTGTCCTCTGCGGGAAATCTGTTTAATTTGCAGGAACTAGAGTATGAGGGGAAATTTGCCGAAGAAATCTCACTTGATTTTGCTAGGAAGAGAGAGTATGATTTGGTCAGCTGCCTTAATGCCTCAGCGAGAATGCTGCTTTTCTTGGATCTCTGCTGGCCTTTCATTGTGTCCACTCTTTATCGAGAGACCATGAAGTGACAGGCACCGATCTTTCGAAACTTTACATATTTATGTCACTGGATCCCCATAACAATCGGCACTGTGCCTCCCGTATCACGTTCTGCATTTCACAAGGGCAGATTCTGGGACACGCCTGCATGCAAAATCCCTTTCTGTTGAGTTACCCCACAGACCAGACTGATTGATCCATGGACAAGTAAGCATTCTCATTACCCAAAGATGGCTGGATAGGAGCCACACCACTTGTCTGCCTGCTTCCAGCCCAGCACTGTACTAGGCACTTTGCATATATTATCTCATTAAATCATAGCATGAGTTGGATATATAGCATAGCCCCCATTCAGCTCCAGAGCTCAAATAGGATAACCAAGGTGTTCCTAGGCTAAGCCTGAAGCTTCCATGGGACGCCTGGGTGGCTCAGTCCATTAAGCATCTGACTTCAGCTCCCGTCATGATCTTGGAGTTCGTGAGTTCGAGCCCCATGTTGGGGTCCATGCTGCCAGCTCAGAGCCCAGAGCCTGCTTTGGATCTGTGTCTCCCTCTCTCTCTGCCCCTCTCCACTCATGTGCTCTCTCACTCTTTATCTCTCTCAAAAATAAATATAAATTTTAAAAAATTAAAGAAAAGAACTTCCTCGCATCTCAGCCACCTTGCAATTATCCTCAGCGGAGGAGACTGGCATGTGGGGCAGAGCCCTTCCAGGACTGTCTGCCAGCTGGTAAGACACTCCGGATTCTTGGCCGTGCTCACTGAAGACCGGGAGCATCACCACCCAGTATTGTGACAACCACAAGTGCCCCCACACTTCCAAACCCTCTCTGGGGTGGGCGGGTGCACCTCCACTTGAGAAACATTAGGAGAGTCATATTCATTCCACCAATAAATGTTTATCAAGTGCCTTCCCCATGCCAGCACTCTGCTGGCACAAGAGGCATTTAGTGGGGAAGAATGACATTTAAAGCAGTGCCATAAAATGCAATAAATGTGACAATGGACCGACTTGCTGTGAGCACAGACAGGAAAATGCGTCTCACTGCCTAGAGCATCCAGGCCAAGCTTCGTGACCTGTCATTAAGAAGTGACTCCAAGGAGAGTTCCAGATCTGCTGTTCAAAGACCTCCATTCAGATGTTCAATCTGAATCTTAATTACTATTTCACTTCAGGCTCCGTGCTTATTCCCACTAAAAATTAATTTCTTCGTATGAAAGATGGGAACCATGGTGAGGTCCACCCTCCCCACCTTGCGGAGTCCGTTCAGGAGGCAGCACTGCGGTGTGCTATTCACATGGACTGACGTAGAAGGGATTCAGGTCTGAGTCTCATTTGTGTTCTCAGCTGGGGATCGGGCATGTCTGGAAATGTCCAATGACTTGGTGGGGCAGGGAGCCTCCGGGCGTCTGCTTTTGAGAAGTTGGCTTCCTTGGATTCTCATCTAAGCCCTGTGGGGAGAGGCGGTTTAGAGAGGTTGGGGACACTGTTGTCACAAGGGCTCTATGGGGTGCACGTGCCCAAGCAATGTTCCTCTGGGACCCGGATACCAGAAGGAGGCTCAGGGCTGGGGGCTAGGGAGGGCTGGCTGTGGGGCAGGACACCGGCTCCCTCTGCACCCTAAACACAGCCCGTCAGGTCCTTGAGGACTGCTGGGTCCCCACTTCTGCCGTGGCCCTCAGTACAAAGGGCAGGTAGCACTGGCAGCAGTCACAGAGAGGAAGGAGAAGCCCACCTTTGAATGACCTCGCAGGCAGGAAACATCAACCAGAAGAGCCTGGAGCAAAAGATTCAAAGGCAACTGACAGGTAGACACACGTGACACAGCACTCGGGTCCCCTCCAAATGCTCGCTGAGATTAGCCACCAGGAGAGGTGCTATTAGCCAATGTGGTGTGATTCATTACTGTTGAAGTGGCCTCATTTGTAACCACAGGCTAGAGGACTTGGGTTACTGTTATTGACTGCGGTAATAACATCCGCCTCCCCAGTAGCAGGAGAGACTGGGGCTGTCCCAGCATGCATTGCCTGCCTCCCCAGGCCCTGGGGCGGCCATGACGGGAAGCCCACTGCCATGGAAACGTGGGCTTGGCACTGCCCTTCCTCTCAGTGGGTATCTACAGAAGGGAACAGCTTCCCTCACACCCGCCTCACTCTTAGGCAAAGCAAAAAGGACTCTGGGGTGCTTATTGAAAATGATCGTGCCTGGAAATTAGTCTGGGACTCTTCGAATTTCATAGTTTCGTGAACGCCTGACCCCTGGACAGCTCAGGAAGCTAATGGGCGGTGGGGGGGGAATTTCATCTCCTTCTGGGCTCTTCCCAGATGTTGTAGGAGCTAATACATGGTAAATGAGCTTTCAAGCTGATTAGGTGACTGAAAAACTCCCACTTTACCTACTGTGAACTTGCTTTTCCTAGCACACAGTCTGTTATTTTTCCCAAAATGGTGACTATAGTGTCTCCCATCTGAGTTGTTCTTGCGGGGTGACCTTGACACATCTCCCACAGAATGGTGGGGTCCATGTCCCCTTCTCTTGAGTCTGGGTGAATCTTTGTGAATGTCTTAAATACAGGGAATGGTAAACTTAGAGCCATGTGACTTCTGAGGATAGAGCATCAAAATACCATGCACTTCCGCCTAGGCTTCTCAGCACACCACCTCTTGGAACCCAGCCCTTACGCTCGAAAGCAGCCGGTGGAGAGTCCCTCATGGAGAGAAATCAAAGCTCCCAGCCCCCAGTCCAGTTGAGCTTCCAGACAATGGCCAGCACTGATTAGCCAGCCAAGTGAGAGAAGCATCCAGAAAGTGAAACCTCCAGATTTTGTTGCGATCATTTCTTCATGTTGCTGACATCCTGTGCTATCTATATCCTGCCTGCTGTCCCTAAGGTCCACCTTTGGTCCACGCTATTTTGTTTTATTGCACAACAGGACTACTTGCTTTCTGAATCATACTGGTTGAAGCTCTAGGATTTGTCTCACCACAAAAGATTCCATTTGGTTCATTAATTGTGGCCCTTCTTGGGGGAATATCACAGAACTTGAGAATGCAAGACAATACTATGATGTCCATATTCTGAAACCTTTCTAAACTGATCAAAGACAAAGAGTTGGGCATTTCTCTAAAAGTATCACGGCCTAGGACTGCAGAAAGATCCCTGTGTTGGCCTGATGTGTTGCATCAGGTGAGACAGACACAGGTGGAAAGTTTTATTTTTCATCTCAGTCCCCTTCTCTTTCCACCTCATTTCATGTGACCCTTAGAAAGACAGGTCCTTGTCTTGCACTCACGTAAAACAAAGGCTCCTCTGAGTGACTTCCCCAATTTTAAGTTTGTGAAATAGGAAAAAAAATAAAGTAAGGTTTGCTGTTACATTAATTTCACTTATTCTCACCTCATTTCAAAACCACGTTATTCTTCCTGCTGCATTCCCACCAGCCATTTTCTCCTACAACCTCCAGGTTTCCTGCCGAGAAAGGACAATGGGCAAGTTAAGTGAGAGAGCTGATTTACAAGGCTTTTTTCCTTTTGCTCTAATTTACAGGAAAATTGTCCTTGCATGGAAAGACAAGGCAGAGCCCCACAGCACTGAGGGCTTCATCATGATGGGGTGGGGAGAGAAAGGAATAAACGAGATATATTTTACATTAGCAACACCTAGTATATCTGATGATAATAGTTCACTTGTTTCTTGGGTATTCGTAAAAATGCCTTTTTTTTTAACTAAAAGAATATTTGCCTTTCTTTCACACAATACTTCCCCCCAATTCTTTTGTAAGTATTAATTTGTATCTGTTTCAACTAGGTTTATGTTCAACTGCATAAAATAGAAAACCCAAATAGAAGAGGTTTAAAACCACAAAGTTTTATTCTTTCATGTGAAAGACGTCCAGAAATGAGCAGTCCGGGGCTGGTAGGCCAGCACTGCAAGGACGCAGGCCCTCTTCTGTCTTTCTGCTTTACCATTCTTAGCACGTAGCCTCCCTCCATCCCCAAGCTGGCTGCTGGGGCTCCAGCATCTTGTCGGGGATCGTGGCAGCAGAAAGAGAGGGAGGAGACAAGTAAAACCTGTGCAGCATCCAGTTGAGTCACCCGCTTTACCAGGTCCCTTTGGAAATTCCACACAATGGTCTATCTAGAACTCAATGGCCAGAACAGGTTCACGTGATCACCCTTAGATGCAAAGGCAGCTGGGAAAACATTAGTCCCACAGCCTATAAAGGTCCCTCCCTTCTCCGATTTTCTTCAGTGCTTCGTGTTTGCCCCGCGTGATCTAAGACCCAGCTACGGCTTTCTGTTGTTCTGGTCCCATGTGCTTTACTAGAATTGTAAGCTCCGTGGGGTAATGGCCACATCATTTATACCACACTCTTCACAGTTCCTGATGTGAGGCCAGAATACACAGCCACGTCCCCAAATTTTAAACATCCTTAAAGGAGGAGAATGGATTTGGAGTACATAACCAGCATTGAAGTATGATATCATTAAAGTATGATAACTAATTCATCATATATATGATATTTTAATCTGATACAATTGAATAAATATTTTTGGAATGCCTCCTCTATTCTAGCTCCAAAACAAGCACAATGAAGAGTATGGTAAAACTGTGTCACGCTGGGGCTCCTGGGTGGCTCAGTCGGTTGAGCATCTGACTCTTGATTTCAGCTCAGCTCATGATCCCATTAGATTGAGCTGCCTGTCGGACTTCATGCTAAATGTGGAACCTGCTTGAGATTCTCTCTCTTTCCCCTTCTCCCCAGCTCGTGTACACATACACACACACTCTCTCTAAAAATAAAATAAAATTTTTAAGTGTGTCACATACTAATTAATTACCCTCAAGGAGCTTGCAATTTAATAAAGAATTCATGAGACAGAACAATGGACGAGAGCTATAATCAGGCCTTATATCATATAGTACAGATAAAAAGTATTGGAGGAAACAGAGGAAGGGATTTCTTTTTTTTTTCTTTAAGTTTATTTATTTATTTTGAGAGAGACAGAGAGGAAGAGAGTGCAAGGAGGGGAGGGACAGAGAGAGAGGGAGAGAGAGAATGTCCCAATGAGGCTCTGGGCCGTCAGCACATGGAACTCGATCTCATGAACTGTGAGATCATGACCTGAGCTGAGATCAAGAGTCAGACACTTAACCATCTGAGTCACCTAGGCACCCTGGGAGGGCTTTCTAACAGCAGCGATACTAATGTTTTTCTGAAGGAGACAGAACCTGCAAGGGGAACTGAACATGGTGGACATTTGTGACGGTTCATTTTGTGTATCAGCTTGACCGGACCACATGATACCCAGGGACTTGGTTAAACATTACTCTGGGTGTGTCTCTGAGTATTTGTACTGATGGAGCATTTGAGTGAAGCAGAGTGCCCTCCCCCAGAGGGCCCCATCCAATCCTATGAAGGCCTGAACAGGAAGAAAAGGCTGAGTGGGAGAAATCAATTTCCTCTCTCTCTCTCTCTCTCTCTCTCTCTCTCTCTCTTTCTGTTTTCAAGCTGGGATATCAGTGTTCTCCTGCCTTTGGACTTGTTGGACTCAGACTCAGTCCGGAACCTACAGCACCAGCTCCCCTGGGTCTTGGGCCCCTGGACTCGGGCTGGAATTGCACCACCAGCCTCCCCTGAGTCCCCAGCGTGCTGACTATAGGCCTTAGGACTTCTCAGTCTCCATCCTTTCATTCTCTGCAGAATCTCGACTAATACCCACAAGTATGCAACAAAACTCAGAGCACTTTGAGTGCATCTAAGCCCCAGACAGGCCCAGGAATGCATAGATGAAAAATGCATCCCCGTTCTGGAAGGAAGAGAGGCCCATGGAGAGGCCGTGATAGACGTACCGAGGGCTGAGGGAGCACAGGGAGGGCAGGAGAGAAGAGTCTCAGGGGACAGGAGGGGGTACCTCAGAGGACTCCCCAGGGAGGGCTCATGGCCATGTGGGGGTGTCAGGGCAGACTTCAAGGAGGGTGTTTTCAGTTTGGTTTGGGTTCTGGGAGGGGCAGTGCCGCCACACAGGCTGAATGTACTGGAGAGAGGGAGGATAATGGATGAGAAGAGAAAGTGGGAGGAGAAGGGGCCCAGAGCTCATGGGAAGAGCTTAACCCACATTCAGACGAAGCCATGTTGACAAGGTGCTTGGGCGCAGGCCTAAAAGGGCCCCTCCATATTCCCCTCGGTTAGCAATTCCAGATTCCCGGTGTGGAGAAGGAGGTGAGGAATCTGGGGAAGGAAGGGTCTGGCTATCTCACCAGAGTCTCTGAGCCACGCCGTACAGGCACCCGGTCCTGACTAGCGGAAACTTAGCAGCAGCAGCACCCAATGAAGGAGGGGTCCCTCAGGGACCCACATGGCCTCCCTTGCCTCTCTCCTCTTCCCTATAATGTCTGTCCGTCCCCTCTGCTCCATGCCTGACCGTCTCCTCTCCCCTCTTACACGCACTTCCCATCTGTGTAGTGTCACAAGCCCAGTGCGTTTCCTTCTGTCTTCCAGTCGTGTGGGTCAGCCATTTGTCACCACTGACCTGATGGGTACAATTTTTTCTGGAGGCCGCGCCCTCCCCCCTGGGGGTCTCCAGCTTCCCCACTGCAAGTCCAAGCTAGCGTCCTTCAGAAGTCTCAGGGCAGACGGATGTGGTGGTTCCTAGCTTCCCTGCATGTATGCTGCTGGCGGGTCCAAGGGCAGCTGGGAGGGTAAGAATAGTAGCAAAGGGATCAAAATATTCAAATGACACAGTTTCAGGTTGGGTGGTTTGATTTGTGTGATTTGTAATAAATGCAACATGAGCACCACTTATTTCCAACTCTCCAGTACGATTATTAACTTTTTCTTCTGAAGATAAACTTGATTACATTACTTATTTATACTATGTACATTGCATTAGAGGTAAAAATGCACCAGGATTTAAAAAAATCGTATACGGGTTTTTAAAAAAAAAATTAGTGTTTTCTTATCCACTGATAATAACAGCTTAGATTATTAAAAGGGAAGAATTTTAAATATGCAACTCACCTTCAGGTCTGAGTATTGCTTGTTTACTTTTACACATTTTGCTCAACTTGACAATTTAGAAATCTCATCTCTGCTCACTTTCAACTCCTCATTTTTATACTGGTGCTGCGCTTCTGCACTGGGGTCTCGGGCATATCAGGGGAGACAGTGTGATCTCGGTGAAGAAACAGGAGATTTGAAGCTGCATATATTTTCAGTTTAAGATCCAAGTGCATCTTGAACAGTTAGGGATCGAGGATACATAATTCACCAGCCATTTGAATTTCAGTTTTTTTAAATTTGCAAATACGATGACAAATTTACTGGATGCTCGTTATGAACCAGGCACTGTGCTCAGTGTTTTACTGTCTTCGCGCATTTAATCTTGACAACAATCAAGTGAAATAGAGATTATTATTATTTACTCCACTTTACAGATAAGCAAGTTGAGACTTGGGTTAGCTAAGCTGCCGAAGGATATTAAAAATAAGCAAGGGGGTCTCCTGGCTGGCTGAGTTGGTTCAACATGTGACTCTTGATCTTGGGGTAGTGGGTTCAAGTCCCATATGGGGTGTAGAGATGCCTTAAAAACTCTTCAAAAAATAATGAAATGAAATGACAAGCGAGGGGTCAAAACTACCCCTCTCACCCTAAAGACTGCCCGCCTGGCAACTGTCCCAACACTGCCCGTCGCGTAAATTATCCCCAGTCCTGTAATGACACCTCCGTGGTAGGCATCATCTCTGAATAAAGATAAAGGAATAGAAGTTAGAGAAGATCTCATTTCCCCAGAAAGCCAGACCAGTTTTACAGTCCTGCAGCTTTTTCCCCCATCCTGGCTCCATTTCCTTTCTGCCCGAGGCTGACAAGTCGCTGAAGGATACAGTCCTCTCTGAGCCCACTGGTAGGAGGGGCCATGACACTCCATTGAATTTATGCCTTCTTCGTTCCAAAAGGATTTAAACTAGACTCATCAATAACATGGCTTGTTCCCCTGTTCCTTTAAATTTCACCAGGTACGAACGTACATTATCCCATTCTAACTTCCTAACAACCCTGGTGAAAATGAGCGTCAGAGGCTTTAGGCGATTGGCTCAAGGCAACAGGAAAATTATCGGTAGTACGGGGGGGAATTTAACAGCAACTTAACCATATCTGTGTTATAAGTCTTAGATACTATGATTTCTCCGAGTGTTAAACGTGAATGCAATAAGAAATGAATGCTTAATTATGTGCGCCTGGCTCCCTTGGCTTGGAAGCTCTTAGGGAAGCCCATCACTGATGATCTCTAGCATGGCACATGCAGGCTCAGGCACCCTCCAAGCCTGAACCTTCTGGCTCCATCCTCCAGCACCTAGACACCCAGCCTCCGTGCAAGCCATGTCAGAGGAGCTGCCGCTGCAGAATACGACGTCCCTGCATCCGTCCAGGCCTCCCTCAGGCCGTTCCTTCTTCACAGAACCTCTCTTGCCCCGCACGCCCCTCTCTACCTAGGAAACACCATCTGCCCTTGAGTCAAAGCCCAACACAGTCGTTCCCCTCTCTGGAGAGTTACCTCCGTATTCCTTTGTGAACGCAGACTCTGCTCCACCAAATTATTTGCTTACATTTCTTGCTTCCTTCTAGAAGAAGAGTTCCAAGACCAGCAAACTGTCATGCATTTTAACACCTGCCACCCACATACGCATATCTAGTAAATTAAGGTTTGGGTGGAGGGAGGGGTTGTTACTGCTTTTTAGCTAAAGATGTTGATTGCCTACTATGTGCCAGGCCATGTATGGAAATGTTGTGCCTGTAATAACACAGCCAATCTCACAGCAACCCTGTGAGGCAGGCTCCGCTATTTTCCCTCCTCTACATATGAGGAAACTGTGAAAGAGCTTTGAAAGGGAAAAGGTCCTTCCCCGGATCACCCACTTAGCGAGTGGCAGGAATAAAACTCACACCAGGCCGGGGCTCCAGAGCCCCCTCTCTTGGCACCCCTGCGACAGTAACCCTTACTCGTTGGTTTCCGGGCGTGAGTGAGCACACACGCACACCTCCCCAAAGCTCTCACGATGTTCAAAGTTTATTTAGTTTGATCCTATGCCTGAAAGGAGGATGGCTGGGGAGCCTCCGTGGCCAGAGAGCCTGATTTCCCAGTTTCACCGGAAGTGAGCCCTGGATGGCTCCCTTCCTCTACAAACAGAGTGCCGCCATGCTGTCCCAACGTCCTGGTCTCTTCACAGAGGTCTTGAGAGAACACAGTCTGATTATTCCATATCTTCACCCCAGTTTGTGATGGCACAGGCTTCTTTCTCTTTGCCAGCCTTTCAAAGGCCACATGTGAATCTTATAAAACCACATCGAAATCTTTTAAGTAGACAGGGAGCTGTGGTTTTGTCTCCCCCCCCCCCCCCCACCCCCGGCCCTCCTGCTTATACTAGAGGTAGTCCTCAGAGAGGGGAGGAAGGAATAAGAAAGCATGCCCCCTCCGGCGTCCTTAAGGAGGTGGATAAGTAGGGAAGCCCAGGGTATTTCCCTGAGGTGTCTCCTGATGTGCACAGAGGGTGGGGACCATTTTTTCTCAAAGTTGCATCATGAGAATGGTATCTTTGGATTAATTCTCCAGCCGGATCAGGAACTAGAGGGTGAATGAGAAAGACGTGCCTTTACTCTTCCAAGTCCATGAGAGAGCCTTAGTACGCTCTCTATCCAAGCCAAGAAGTGTTTGGGGGGCTCCAAACACGATGGTTTTGAGTATGGGAGAAACAAAATTGGGCCTCCCCAAGGGAGCTTCAGAATTGCTGGAAAGAGCCGGCTCCTCCACAGACTGTAACACAATATTTACTTAAATTATGACTTGAATAGGGAAACAAGCAAAGTGCTAAAACGAGAGATTTTCATGGAAAAATGGAAAATGCTTCACGGACGGAGCATCCTTGCAACATTCCATCAGTGAAAAGAAAATGAGCTCGCTGCTGTCATTAATTCACCTAACTTCTCATCAAGTAATGATTTAGGGCTGGGCAGGATCACATCATTTCATGGAGGGATATTAATAGTGAAGGAAATCGAAATGTAGAAGAAGCAATAGAAGATAAAATGATGATATACAGCATTAAATAAATGCCTACAAAATATCAGATGCTTTACGGGTAGGATTTCATTTAACCCATAGGAACCCTGCAAGGCTGATGCCATGGCCCCTTGTAAGGTTGAAGGAACTAAGACTCAACAATGTTGAGGAATTCGCCCAAGTTCATAGAGTTCCTACTTACCAGAGCCAGGATTTGAAACAAGGTCTCTCTTTTATGGCTTTGGTTTTTCCCTCTTGCACTGTGCTGCCTTTAAAAAATCATATAAAAGGCAAATAGGTGATTGATGGTGTTCTTCCTCAAGGACATGAAAGGAATGTACAAACAGCACTGTCATTCTGTAGTAAAATCTTTTAATTATGACCCAAATCACAGCACCGCAGTGATAAGCTGATTGTGAGCTCACCTGAAGTCAAAGCCCTTCACAGCGAGTTCAGTGGCGACAATTCAGCTCTTTTTCTATTAGCAAATAGAGAACCCTGGGAAGGTATGTTTTATCCAACTTAGACCAAAATGTTACAGAGTGAGACATTTATAAGGATGCTGGCAGGAGGGGAGACGAAAGGACAAGGTAGAGTTTGTAACTTATTATCCTTAAAACTTCATTCCAGGATCTATCATTGCCTTTCGGGAATCACGTGCATCCCACGTGAGGGCTGCTTTAGGGAATATTTTTAGGGAATGTAGAGGCCTGGAATGAACAAGCCGGCGGGACTGGGCGTCTGAGAGCGTCCCTCTAACGTGGTGGGTTTAGAACCTGTTCTGTGGCCCCAGTGGAGAGTCCATGTTTTAGGTGATTCCCCAATGGTTGGTTGCCCTTTGTAGGTAATGAGGTAACTCATTTCATTTGTTTCCCAGGGTAGTTTATGGTTTCTATCATGGCCTTATATGATTTATTTACCCTTCATCATTTTTTAACTGTGAATGTTGTCAGTGTCTATAAAACACTTTAGAATTGTCTGGCCCAAAATATTCTAAGATTTTCTTCTTTTAAAAGGCTCTGAATCGAGCAACAGCTTCATGGAAGTACAGTTTACTCCCTTGTTTATTCTTTTGTATTATGTATTCTTTTGTATTACATACACACGTGCATATATATATACATATAAAACATACATGCATATATGTAAATTAAGAAAATTATGAAAAATACCATTACAGTTGAGCAAAGGCTTCCCCAGCTCTACCTGCATTCCTCAGTAGATGATAGAGGGAAAATATGCTTGAAGATGCTAAGGAAAAGAGTCTTCCAGCATTTAGAAAAGAAAGACACAGAATGATTTAGGAAAAAAAAAAAAAGAGGGATGTCCTAGTAGAAAGTATATTTCCAATTAGATATTATGTTTTAGTTAAGTTCAGTAGTCCTACTAAGCCGCTCTTGACTTGATTTAATTTCTTTGTAACAGCCATGACAGCTGACCTCATCCCAGATATAAGCAAGAAAAATTCACTGGGATTTCAAGGAGTTCTAGGAGTTCATTGACTCACTTCTTCAGCACTTACTGAGAAGCTACTATTGTAACTGTCTGTACATCACTTACTCCCAGCTGTGAGTAATAGAAATAGAGGAGGGGCACCTGGGTGACTCTGAAATTCTGCTCAGGTCACCATTTCACACTTCGCGAGATCAAGCCCAAGTCAGGCTCTGTGCTGACAGTGCAGAGCCTGCTTGGGATTCTCTCTCTTCCTCTCTCTCTGCCCCTCCCCTGCTCTCCCTCTACTCAAAATAATAAATAAACTTAAAAAGGAAAAGAAAAGAAGATATAGAGGATCCAGCAAAGGGGAAAACCAATGTATTCCCAAAGATTTTTGCTTAATCTGTCAGTTGTGGGTATTTGTTACCAATATGGGTACAATGTCTGACTCTCTCTGTAATGGATCATTCATTTGCTCAGAATGTTTTCTCCTTGTGCCGGAAACAAGTATGCCCCATAGGTCTGATGAGAACTAAAGGCAGGCAGAGCCATTTTCATCAAAAGCCTAATATGTAACTGAAGGAAATTCAGCAACATAGCCTAGTGTGGTCTCATTAAAAAAAAGTGGAAGGGATGGTGACTTCCCATGGCCAGGTATATAAAGGCTAAAAATTTTAATGAAAATCATTCCTGCTTGCCCTGTAGGAAGTTTAGCGGGGGTATACTGAGTACTGGGTTCATATCAGTTGGCTACTTAATTTTGTTTATTTAAAAGGCAGGAAGAAGGGAGAGGGGGGAACAGGGTCCCTGTGTGAGGCATGGGGCACTTGCAAGGGGGGAAGATGTGGGAGAAATGCAAAGACAACTCGGTGGCTTTCCCGGGGCGTTGTTCCATTCCATTAGTCTAATCTCAGCAAAGGGAAGCCTCGGCCACCAGCGCATGTGTTATTTAAGCCCTCGGTGAAGGTAGGCGAGGCCCCTCCGCCCAGGAGGGCTCAGCCGCGTAAGCTCTGACGGGCTGCCAGCCAGCTGAGCCTGCAGAATCTGGGACAAGACAAACACCAAGAGTTTGAGGCTGGCTCTCAAACGGAGGCACGGACACATAGCAGGAATATTTGAGACAGCCTCTGAAGCAAGACAGAGTGTCTCCTTTTCTGCTCTGTTTTAATCTGGGGTTCCACGTCTCTCCCAGCCAGAGCTCCATGGCAGTAGGGCCAGGGAGAAAGCCAGATGGACCCTGGGGCTCTCTCTCCTTTACAAGAAGACCCCCCAAGCTCAGAATACAGCATTTTGAGTGTAGGGGGCCAGGTGGGCCAAGCTTTTCTGGAAAGGTAATGCTTGAGGACAGCAATCACCACCACATTTTCTTGGGAGCAGCTGGTCTATACCAGTGCCCCGAAGCAGCCCCAAGCTGGGGGAATAATGTGGGTATTTGTACGGGGCTGGGTGCTGACACACGTCACTTTCATAGAATTTCCCATCTCCGCCATTTCCGTGGGCCACGCATCACGTGTGCGGGGAAGGCAGCCACCTCTATGGGCCTCTGTCCACGGAGTTTGCGGTGACGGCATGATGCTGATTAATCCTACCCTGTCCGGGACATGGAGGCAGTAGCATCCTAACGTTATCTTTGTTATAGTTCGGCAGATTCCATACCACTACAGAAATAGTGTAAATCATGGCACCAGTGTTTGAGGTCCATAAAATGCAAGGTTATGAATATTTCATTACTATACATTTTATTTCCCTGTCTATTCTGCATCTCCCAAAATGTTGTTTGTTTATTTATTGGCTCGCTGTTCACCAGGAATACTTAATTCTTCATATAAGGTATGGACAGGATCGCCAACCTCAGCCCCGGCAGCCTGAGCTGGCCTTTGAAAGCAACGACCGACGTCTTGGTTCGGGTTTTGGTTTCCCTGTTTACACGCTTTTTCAACACACAGATACTTGGCTGAGAGGTGACCCCACCACCGGAAGTTTCGGCTTCTTTCTTCATAATTGCATTGATCTGCAGCGCCCGCAAGTTGACCACCACCAACCCGCCCCCCCCCCCAACGTTTCTCCTGTGAGCCACCGATACGTATTTAAATTTTTCTCAACGCTTCATTGTATCTGTCTTTGGCTGAAGTAAGCAGACTTCTTCGGCTGCAGATCTTGGCAGTGACAGACACATTGTCCAAGTGCAATTAGCTTCACTCCCTGTGCTGGGCGGAGTGATTTGTATGAATCAGCTGGTCCTGCAAAAGATGCAGCTATTATCACCTGCTTGTGAATTTCCCTTTAACCACAAAATTCATATTCGTAAATAGCCCGGGGCATTCAATCTGAGCAAAATCAGAACCTGAGTGGCCTGCATGAAGGTGCTAACTTCTCTCCGGCTATAGGGCAGAGGGGATATGAATACAAATCTTTCGTAGGGCTGCAAAATATATAAAACGTCATAATTATATCTGCAATTCAGCAACGAAACAATTTCACCCCCTTTCTTCTCTGTCATCAGCATAATAGCAGCCTATGGGATTTGTGTTTTCTGGCTGTGAGCCCTTTTATGGGCTATAGGGAAAAAAATACAAGCAGGTTAGTTGCACGGCTCTGAGAAGGCCTCATGACAGAACTATTGCCTTTAATGTTATTGTCTCTAGCTGGTAACCCACTCTCTTTGGGTGGGCAGGCTACTCTGCTCAGCCAGCATCAGTTTCCTATAAACCTCCAGGTCCCCTTTGCTGCTTCTCCCAGCCTCCTGGATGGGGAAATAATTACCCAGCTTGTGGGACCAGGCTCTGTTACGGATAGGGAGGGGGTTCGTCAGAGGAGAGTGAAGTCCGAAGGAGGCACGTCTACAAGGTTTCTCTTGGAGACGTAAAAGAACCCAGGAAGGGTGCGTGCTGAGCGGGCCCTCACGCCCCACTTACTTTGCTAGCCAAGACAGACATCAGAGCTCATATCTAACATTTGAAAAGCAGGGCCAAATAAAATGATGGATTAATAAGTCCAAGGACAGAATAATAGAAGGAAAATATATGATAGAGAATGAGGCCCATGTCAGTCTGGAAGGGCAGGGTGCCGGCGGGAAGCTGAAATGAAAATGGAAAGAAGAAGTGTGCCATAGCAACCTTAAATAAAAATCCCTCCTGTAGTCATGCTAAATATGAATTAATGTTACCCAAGACCCCTATGGGACTATGACGAGAGAAGCAGGTATCCAGACCATTTAAGATTCTTCTCGTTACAACCTACGCTATGGGCATCGTGGACAGAACACCAGGCTAAATGCTCCCTCTATAATTATTGGTAATAATATTCCACGCACATTTATACCCTCCATCGTCATCCATGATGAGGCTAATCCAGTCCTTTCTGCATGAACTGGTATAATACCCAAAGCAGCAGGGCAGAATATCATCAACCATGGGTTTACCGCTGGAAAACAGTGTAACAGAGTTCATTTCTAGAAAACAGACTCAGGATGGAAGGGGTTTGCACCGGCCATGCAGACACACACCTGTAACATCCTCTGAGGGGACGCACTCAGTGACCATGTCTCAGAACAGCGTCACGTAGTTCCAGGAAGCCATCCTGAGTACCCTTCTACAGAACTAAGAAAATATTCTCCAGTCAAGAGGCAGCTCTTTAATGAGAGATGAGGTGATCTGAATTCTGTGTCATGTCAGCCACACACAGTAATGTCGTGCGGGCCATTCTGGGCTCCATTTCATAGATGATAAAGGTTGGAAGATCGCCTTTCTCTATTAAAGAAAACCCTCCAGGAATTAATGCCATTTTCAAATCTGTGAGTGGCCTAGAGACAAATAGTTTCTCTATTGGTTTTTTTTTGTTTTGTTTTGTTTTGTTTTATTTTAAATGTATTTATTTTGAGAGAGAGAGCATGGGGAAGGTGCAGAAAGAGAGGGAAGAGAGAGTTCCATGCAGGCTCCATGCTATCAGAGCAGAACCAGACACAGAACTCAAACTCACAAACCGTGAGATTATGACCTGAGCCAAAATCAAGCGTCACGTACTTAAAGTAGCCAGCCAAGCCACCCCGGTGCCCGTCTATTACTTTTTTTTTTTTAATAGTTTATTATCAAATTGGTTTCCATACAACACCCAGTGCTCTATTACTTTTTAAAACAAGGTGAATGGACCAATAGTGTCACATCACAAGCAACAAATCATTATTTAAGTGGATTTGTTCAAGATGCTTATAACAGAATTTAATAGAAGGGAAAGTCTGTAAGTTTCCAGAAAGGACTCAGTTGTGACATAGAAAACCTGTCGGGGTGCCTGGGTGGCTCAGTCGGTTAAGCCTCCGACTTCAGCTCAGGTCAGATCTCACGTTCGTGGGTTCGAGCCCTGCGTCAGGCTCTGTGCTGACAGCTAGCTCAGAGCCTGGAGCCTGCTTCTGGTTCTGTGTCTCCTTCTCTCTCTGCTCCCCCCCTCATGCTCTGTCTCTCTCTGTATCAAAAATAAATAAAACATTAAAAAAAAAAAGAAAACCTGTCATACATGCTGGACCCTTCTTGAACTCAGATTACAGCAAAGAGAATATAGTTGGGCCCACATGTAAGGAGGAAAATGCAGCATATGAAAATTCAAATTTACAAACCAGATCAATTAATGGGTGATTATTCACACAACAAAAGGATTTATCGCTTTACAAATGGGTTCCCTGCAGGGTTCCATTTTAATAACTGAGCTTTCTCAGTGTTAGGAGCCACTGCCAATTAAGAGTCCATCAGAAGTGGAGATAAAGCACCTCTGAAATTAAAACGTGTGTCGATGGGAAATCACTGGTAGGGTTACAAAATCGGCATTACATGCCACCCTGTAGGGACACAGATTTTTTTTCCCACGTGCCTTCATTGAACACCTGCTACAAACCCGGCTGGTCCTAAAGAGTCACTGTCAGGGGAATCTTAAAAAATTGAATACACGGTACTGTCTCTGGGACCTCCACAGGGTGTTGCAGCGAAAGGGTATGGAGAGACCGTCTCCACTTGCGAGGGGAGGGCACTGATTTCTCATCCATGCACGTTGTCATTCCCCTTTCACTAAATGTCACGGAGGCTCCCCCGTCCTGCTGTCAGCAGCAGAATGCCCTCACACACATTCCAGACTCGTTTGTCCCGCCCACCCAACACACCACTTGCTGAGAACCTTTCCGATGTTCAGAAACTGCTGGAATCTCTTAGGACATGGCGACATGTGTACTAGCGCTGTCATAAGAGTTTAGCTCTTTCAGGTAAGGAGGAAATTGAGGCAGGAAGAAACGAAGAGGCAGATCTTTTAATGCCTACTCCATGTATCTCCCTCTATTATTATTTTTCCCCTAATATACTATAATTTTGTTGTTGTGGTTGTTTTTCATCTATCTCTCTTTAAATAAGTCTCTTTGGAGACAGACCACTTGATGTCTACTCTCTGAACCCTGCTTTTTCTTACCCTTGATGTTTTTCTTCTTTTCCCTCTGGATCTTCACCCTCTGCCCTCGTCCTCAGGAAAGGACTCACTCTTTGTCAGGGTCTGCTTCCATCTGTTCCCTGGAATCTCTCTCCCCAAGGACTCTGCCTTGTCCAGAGGTAGGATTTTAGAACAGGAAGGGCAGTGCGTTAAAGTCCAGCCCAAAGATTCCAATCACTGTGGGGAAAGTTTTCTAATGAAGTAAAGAGCGTTCTCCACTGGGGGCTTGAGGAGAGGAGGTTTGGAACCATTGTGGCTGGATTGATAGGGCATCAACAACAAGGTGAATAAAAGAACTATTCTTTGTTGTAGCTGGTTTCACTAGGGTTCAGCTGATGAGGCTACGCAAAACCCTACTTGGCCCAATCAGCTCATTTTCCATTATTTTCTTCTGCAGTTCTCAGCCGTCTGAGAATATGAGAAGGGAAAGCTCTCTTGGAAGTCACTCCTCACTGACAAAGGGCTTAAATGTGACGAGATGGAGGGATCTGGATTAGACAGCAGACACATCGGAACGGTCGGAACGGCCGGCCTCAAGTCCATACCCAAGAGGCAAAGTGACACAGCAGGTGGTCTGGCCGCCCCCACAACTGGAACCTTCAGGAAGGCATCTGACCTGCTGACTCTGATGGTGAGCGATGGGGAGGATGGGCAGCAGAGTTTCCAAGGCGAAGGTCAGAATTTCAGATGCGAACGTGCACCAGTGTAGCTGTATGGTCTCTGGTATGGCCAGCAGGTGTGTTTGAGGTCAGGTGGAAATGAAGTGATCTGGAGGAATGTTAAAGCCCCTAAAAATGGCATAGAGAGAGAGAGAACGGGACAGGCACTGAAGTCATTCTGTAAAGTAAATGGAAGTGAATTTGAAAAGCATGACTCGAGTTTCCATTAAAATGCCCCTGGGATGAAAGATTACAAGAAGATATGCAACAATTCTCAGCTACTTCATATTAGTGTAATGCACTGGGGACCTCAAATAAGGTTGCATTGCCCACCAAATTTCCACGGATGCCATTAGTATTCAACTGACAGGTATTTTGGATACAGTTTGCATAGCATAAACAATCTGAATATCAACCCTGTGTCAGATACTGTGCTTAGCACAGTTCTGCAACTGAAAATAAACAGCTACCTGCCCTTCAGGTGGTAAGCCCAGTGAAGGGGGAAGAAGCATCAATTTCAGCAGGCTGTCATAAGTACTAATGTATGTGCTCATAGAAAGAATGCTTAACTCAGTCTCTAAAATCGTGAAAGCCTTCCTGGATGAGGCAGCACCTAAGCTGGGATTGGAAGGTAACTTGAATTAAAGAAGTTGAAGGTGGTAAGTGATAGATGTTGGCAAAGAAGCAGCAGGAATGGAAACCCGGAAGCAGAAAGGAGCAGGATACCCTGAAGGAATCAGGTGTGGAGGTGAGGAGGAAGTCGGACTGGGAGGAAGAGAGTGGTAAGCACTAAATGGGCAAGGACCTCTTGAGTCACTCCAAGGAGCTGCCATTTTATCTTGAGAGCACAGAAAACAATTAAGAGTTTTTTACACTGGAGGAGTGACATGAAAGCCCATTCTCGTTGCTGTTTAGAGGGCACAATAGTCTGAAGATGGCTGGCATGGATATATCACATCCGGTTACACCAGTGAGGGCGAGGGAAGGATGGAAGCTAATACCCAACACTTCTGGCTCATGCATATAGAAAGATCTGGCACAAATCGCAGACATGTGAGCAGTTGGTTAGGCTGCGGGCAGTAGGCAGCCGCTGGTCCTGGCTCGGGCATGTTGAGTTGGAGGCATCAGTAAGATATGCAGGTGAGCACAGTCAGTGGACAGACGTGAAGTCAGATCAGGCAAGGGCTCTGGAATGCAAACATGGGGATGTTTACATCCTTCAAGTAGCTGAAGCCCTGGGGACGAAGGCGGGGAGAAGGGGATAGGTAATAACCATGGTAGAAATTCAGGCACAAGATTACGCCAATGTCGCAGTCTGAAAGATCATAGCTGTGGGGGTGAGACGGTGTGGGCGCACTTTAGGAAATGTTATAGAGGTGATTCCGGATTTTCCATTGGTGAAGCTTCAGGGTGTCTGTAATTATTAGACATGCTTGCTTGACCCACGTGCTTTAGAATGCAATCTTCTTGAGGCACCTGGGTGGCTCAGTTGGTTGAGCCACTGACTCTTGGTTGCAGCTCAGGTCATGATCTCATGGTTTGTGGATTCGAGACCCATGTTAGGCTCTGCGCTGATGGCACAGATCCCACTTGGGATTCACTGTCTCCCTCTCTCTCTCTCTGCCCCTTGCATGCTCTCCTCTCTCTCTCAAAAATAAATAAATAAGCGCACACACACACACACACACACACACACACACAAGAAAAAGTCATTGTTGTGTTGTATCCTTAGGGTATGATGAAGCCAGTTTGGAGATCCCAAAACAGAAGACCCCCCGCCCCAACCAGTGACTAGCAGAATTCACAGCCACCATGATACAAGGGAATTTTCTGCCACATTCAGTCATCTAGAATCTGAGGCTAAAATCATATAATACAAGCAAGTCTTGAAGGTATGAGCTGCCAACAGATGGACCATTTTATAGCAAAAACGAATATTCACTGACCTCCAGTGAATCTTAGTAATTAAGTAATTAGCTCTTCTTCATTGTCCTCCAGTTGGCCCAAAGTCTGGTTCTTTCAGTCAGTTTCTCAGGGAAAGCCTCTGCCTTTTTTTTTTTAATTTTTTTTTATGGTTTTTATTTATTTTTGAGAGACAGAGACAGTGTGAGCAGGGGAGGGTCAGAGATAGAGGGAGACACAGAATCTGAAGCAGGCTCCAGGCTCTGAGCTGTCAGCACAAAGCCTGATGCAGGGCTCGAACCCACAAACCGTGAGATCATGATCTGAGCCAGAGCCGGCTGCCTAACCGACTGAGCCACCCAGGCACCCCCCCTCTGCCTTTTGGAAAACCAAAATATACTCTCCATTTTTTAGGAAAGACACCATCCACATAGCTTACTAAAATCCAGCGTACCGAATGTCTGTCCTCCACGGAGTGCACCCAGTACCTCTTTAGCAATTATCCCTTTTCTTGATTCTTGTCTCAGTCTGGAGGAAAGGCAGTTTCCCACTCTCCAGTCTGAACTGGCCTGTCTCTGGTCAGTAATGTGTCTCTAGAACCTCCTGTCTCTGCTTGAACTCATTCGCCTTGGTCTTCTGCCCACAGGCCTTCTTCAACCAGCTCCCTGTACTCTCCAGCCCTGCCTCCACTCTTAACTACTAACTCACTCACAGCCCTGGAGCACCTGGGTGGCTCAGTCAATTGAGCCTTTCACTTGGATCAGGTCATGATCTCAAGGTTCATAAGTTCGAGCCCCACGTTGGGCTCTGTGATGACAGTTCAGAGCCTGGAACCTGCTTCAGATTCTGTGTCTCCTTCTCTCTCTGCACCTCCCCACTCATGTGCTCACTCTCTCTCTCAAATATAAATAAAAAAATCTAACTTGCTCACAACTCCAAAAAAGGCTATAAATTCAAGTATCAGCATTTTAAAACTTTGTCTCCTCTTTTGATAGTTGCTTGGGTTAGGAGAGTTCTTAGTTTTCACATCCATCAAAAGGGGATAATACATGTCCCGACAGAGCCTGACACGTGCCAACAGCTCAGTAAACCTTAGCTCTTGTTCTCTTCCTTGCTGGAGTGAAAGTCCCAGCTCCACGTTCTGTAGCTGTGAAATAGAAGGCAGGGCACTAACTCTCTGAGCCTCAGTGTTCCCATTTGGAAATGGGGATTATAATGCCTGCCTGTCTCCTAGCAGTAAGAGATTCTAGCTGGAGACCATAAACGAAGTACCTTGCATCTTACAGAGATTTATGGAAATGTTACTTTGTCACCGTTTTCTTTGAATATGCTTCCTTACCTAGGTATTATCACCAAAAGACCAATAATCAGTGCATGGAATGTTTGCTGAGGCTATAGAAGATGTGAGAAGTGGGAAACTTGACTTTAATTTTGTCACCCACCTGCCTTGGATACCTGATCTTTGAAGGGTACTCAAAGATCATCTAACTTTTATTTCAGGCTAAACTCTCGAAAAGCTACATACTTGAACCATGATTACTTAGCTCTCACTAACATGCCTTCTCTGAAGTATTTAGTAACACGAGCCTATTGCAGTTAAGGGGAAATCTCAGAAATGACCACGGGAAGCATGTTCTGTCTCATTTATAGAGGTCCCACGGAAAAAAAAAAAAACCATGGCCATTCTTCTGCTGGGCATTTTAAGGAGTCACACATCCACACAGCAAATGCCAGCGAAAAAAAAGAAAGAAAGAAAAAGAAAAACACAAAAGACACAAAAAACAAAAGCATCTCTAGGACTACATTCATTTCCTCTTTACGTACAGTTAGGTTTCTACCTATGATGCAATGGACGCTGTGTAACACATTCTCCCTCTCTCCCTTACCTTTTACTTTGGCTTGTTAAAAAGATGACACAAGGGGCGCCTAGGTGGCCTAATCAGTTGAGCATCCAGCTTTGGCTCAGGTCATGATCTTGCATTTGTGGGTTCGAGCCCCACATCAGGCTCTGTGCTGACAGCTCAGAGCCTGGAGCCTGCCTCGGATTCTGTGTCTCCCTCTCTCTCTGACCCTCTCCTTCTCACGGTCTCTCACGGTCTCTCACGGTCTCTCACGGTCTCTCTCTCTCTCTCTCTCTCTCTCTCTCTCTCTTTCAAAAAATAAATCAATACACTAAAAAAATAAAAAAAGAAAAGAAAAGATTACACATGGTCTGGAACGGGCCAGCTGACAGGAACTTACATCGAGTAGACATGAGCTTCTCATTTTTCCCTCTTGTAGAATGTCTCCTTCTCTGCCTGGCATATCACTCCCTCCCCGCTTGTGCTCCCTCCTTGTAACTGTACCTCATGACCTTGTTTCAGATTCAACTCCCATCACTGACCAGACAAATTCTTTCCTTTCCTTCAGTTCAGTTTCCAGAGGGAAGGGATGTGACGACCTCACCAAGCATTTTGCACATCTGTTGGGCACAGCCTCTGGCCAGGCCACCGGGTCTGCTGGCGGACTGGAGAGGGGCCCGCTGGAGTGGGGGACCGTGCCCAGCTAGGCCAGGCCAGGCCTGCAGAGGCAGAACGTGGTGTCCAGGCAACTCCCCTTCCTGGCATGTGCTCTTTTGCCTTGTACTACTGTTGGTCTGTCTTTCTATTGTACATAGAAGGCTTATGCTATCAACCTCTAAGCCTTTTCCAGCACAGCCATTTAAAAAAATTTTTTTTATGTTTTTTATTTATTTTTGAGAGACAGAAAGAGACAGCATGAGCAGGGGAGGGTCAGAGAGAGAGGGTGACACAGAATCTGAAGACAGGCTCCAGGCTCTGAGCTAGCTGTCAGCACTGAGCCCGATGCGGGGCCTGAATGCATGAACCGCAAGATCATGACCTGAACCGAAGCCAGACACTCAACCGACTGAGCCAGCCAGGTGCCCTAAGAGCAGCCATTTTTTTAAACAATGAATTAATACATTGATTTAGGAACCGTTTTGAGTAAACACTAAATCAGACTTATAAACTGTTCTTCTTTATAAAAAAATTAAAATAAAATCTAGTCAACTGAAAAGTTTTCTTAAGAAGCCTGATGAATGGCAGTTTTATTATGATAAAAGGTCTCTCCAGCATCATCCACAAGTGATGTTCGTGGTACAAAGTGTTCATGGGACTGTGTGGCTTCCAGTTTCCCAAGCGAGATGTTATAAGTCCTGAGTGACAAGGCGGAAGTGCGTAGACAGGAGTCAGCTTGGGTTGGTTCTCATGAGCTGATTGTTAAACTTTCATGCATTTTGTTAATTTGGCTTCTTCTATGTGGATGTTATTTAGGTCAACTCATAACTACATAACTTATATTAAAACAAAGGTGGGGTGCCTGGATTGGTCAGTCATTTAAGCATCTAACTCTTGATTTCTGCTCAGGTCATGATCTCATGGTTTATGGGTTTGAGCCCCTCATTGGGCTCTGTGCGGACAGCAGGGAGCCTGCTTCAGATTCTCTCTCTGCCCTTCCTCTGCTTATGCTCAGTCTCTCTCTCAAAATAAATACATAAACTTAAAAAAAAAGATAATAAATATTCAAAATCACTGTTTTTAGTTTATGACATTTTACCCCATCTCTGCTTCTGAGGTTGCTGATATGCATTGTGTCCGTGTGGTTTAAATCCTCCTGCACATTGCTTCCCACGTCCATGTTCAGTGACATCCTGAAATCCCAGACAGCAGAAGTATTTACGTCTTGGAAATAGATACATGCCACAAGTCAGCCCTTCTCCCACTGATGCCCCCTTCCTGGAGAGCAATTGTTAAACATTTAGCAACACCTCACTGGGCATCTGCTTTATGAATTAAAAGTAAACCTTTCTATTTTGCAATTATTTTGGAGTTATATAAAAAATACTTCAGGGGCACCTGGGTGGTTCAGTTGCTTACGCACCTGACTCTTGATTTTGGCTCAGGTCATGACCTCATGGTTTATGAGATTTAGTCCCACTAGTACAGAGCCTGCTTGGGATTCTATTTCCTTCTCTCTCTCTCTGTCCTCCCCACTGTCAAATAAGTAAACTTTAAAAATATGACAAAAATACATTAAAAAGAGAACATTGTTCTAACCATGGGTTTCTTATCAATCCTTTAAATTTATTCACCAGTAAACACCAACATCTTTGTAGATCACCTCCTCCATTGAAAAGTCCTACCATCAAACCATCTCAGAATGCATTATCTTAGGGAAGAGGAGGTTGCTAAAGGTCTCTGAAGCTTATTCACATAAACCCATATGCAGACACCTGTACAAAGTGTCCAACCAAGTATAGCGGAACACTCGCCCAATGATGGAATTTAAACTTCTTGAAACAATTATAACTTATGTTCAAATCCAGGTGTTTTACTGTCTCCACTTCTACACATACTCATGAATACCAATGAAAAGGTATACTATTTACTCCACAGTTTTGATTCATGATGACCTCCTTAGCTACCAAACAAATTAATCCAAATTATAACCTTTTGAAGCGTTACTACATTAATGGGATGTGGAAAATGATTACTCATTGAATCTCTTGTTCATGTATCTCGTCACTAAAGAGATTGTCAGAGTGGTTGGATGTTTCAAATGTTCTTATAAAACATATGGACAGAGTGACAGCAGATAGAAAATACATGTAACCTAATCGCACTTGGAAAATATATGTAGTGGGGGGGGACGAGCAAGGAACTTTGTGAACCTGGCAAACAGGCAAGGTGGGTCTGCCGTAAGTCGATTTGTATGATGAGCTCAGGAGCTTCCCAGGAAGGTCTCATCTGAATGGAAAAGAGAACCAAGCCCAAACTCAGTCGCGAAAGGAGCCAGGGAGAGGTGATTATGAATACATCAGAGCATCTGTCACTTGGACAAGCTCCTGGCCTCGTCCTCCACCGCTATGTCTGAGTCCTGAGGTGAGCTGGGATCCTGTAAGTAAAACTGGTAGAGCCACTCAGGAGATCCATTCTGAGACTTTAGAGCACATCCGTTCTTGCTTTGGGAGCCCTCTAGTGCAACAGAAGGCTAAAGAGAAGAAAAGCGTGCCTCACCCCCCCCCCTTTCACAACAGGATTCTGAACAGCTGTGGTATCTCCTGGGTCCTTGGCCACTGGTGGTTCAGGAGCAGTGGGCGCAGGACTTTGCCAGAGAAGCAGCCGGGCCCAGCAGAGGCTGCCATCCCTCTAGAAAGACGACTGGGCTGGGCAGACGCATCGATATCTAGTGGAAGAGGTAGAGGTAGACACAGGACGCGGTCCACACACCACAGGACACAGGGCGCGGTATCAGAAAGGCAGAAACGAAGATGATGCCTGGTAACTAACTTGACTTTTTCTTTGGATTTGCCGGCTGTGCTAGGGAAGGGTTTCTGAGAAATCTGGGGGAAGGGGAAGAGCTGGCAGAGGCCTACAGTCTTGCATTGGTGGGTGGTGATGAGAACTTAGAAAAAAGAGTTGCATCTTTTCCTGTCGAAAGATTCCCGGTGTTGATGTGACTCATAAAGAGCCAAGGGCACGCTCTCACCTCGGCTGCCAACGCCGGCCGGCCTCTGCCATGGAGGTGGGCACTGCAAGCCCCAGGCTGTGCGGGTTATTGGGTTACTGCCCCAAACAAGAGGAAAGCCACTTGCTAACTCCAGGGGAGGCATGTGAAAATGCTCCCCATTCGACTTGCGGTGCCCTGAGAATGCCCACGCTCGGCCTAGAGGTAACAGCAAGAGGGTCATTTCCCCGGAGCATTTGGAAGCCACCTTGAGTACTGAAGCGTGAGCCGCCTGGGCGCCTTTTGTGATAAGCTCTATGAAGAGAGACACAGGGCTGGTCTGTGCTCTCTCTGTGAAGCACAGAGACTGTTGGAAGGGCCGAGACGATGAAAAATCGAGGCTGGCTCCCAGAGGACGTAATTAGGATGGAGAAATGAGCCCCTCCCACCAACACCTGTCAGGGCCGCACAAACAGCGTCTTTGTGCAAGTTAGAAAAAAAGCAGCCTCTCTGGGTGGCCGAGTGGCGAGGACACACGCCTTTCTCCTGCGGACAAGCCCTCGTGGGGGCGCCGCCTGGCAAACAGGGAACAGGCCCCCAGTCCCGCAGGCGCCATGTGCAAAGGCGCTACCATCTGGGGCAGCCCACCGAACGTAACGTGCCAGGAGAGGGGGGTTTGCAGAAGGCACCCCATGTTAAGAACCAGGAGTAAACCTGGAGGATGTGCACTTGGAGCTATGAGCTGGAGGCTTTGGTTGACCCGAAACATGAAGACTGCGTGGCTGGCGGAGCAGCCCGGGGAACTGGCCGCTCCCTCTGGCCAGGCGGTAAGTGCAGAGCGCTGCTCCTCAGCCCCACACAGCTGCCTGTCACAAAGGACAGAAAAGGCCAGGAAAATTACATCTTAAAAACCAGAAAGTGCCAAAGCTGTACCTGGAAAAAATCACTGAGGGCCCGAATGGATCCTGGAACTGATGGAGGTTCATCTTCTCACAAGAGAGGCCAAGAAGTCCACCAGCGTCCTGGCTGCTCCCTGTGCCCGGGGACCCTGGGGAGGGCGGCCTCGTGCATCGCTGAGCCCTCCTGCAACAGGGACCCTGGATGGTGAGGTCCAAAGGAGAAGGAGACTTTGACGGAGAGGACATGGACACGTAGGGAGGTGGCAAATTGAGAGAGCATTACGTCCACCAATCGGGGGCTCCGCCACGTCTGGGCAGATGGAGAAATGAGAAAGAAGAGCCTACCATGCTCCTATTTGCATGACTCCGAAGACCAAGATGTACTTAGGGGAACAGAGAGCTCGACCCCAAGCACGCTGCTCGTTAAAGGGGAGGAATCCTTTTGAGAACAGCATAGTGATTCCCACTGCATTTTGTCTCCTGGTTAGAACCCCATGGGCTTGTGCCTGAGTCCAAAGGTGGGGAAGGGTAGGGAGTGGGGGGAAGGGAAGTTGGAGGCACTATTGAATAGAACCAGGACTGCCACTGAGCTGTGAGACAGTGGTCACAAGTAGCCACATGTTTCAGACCCTATACATAGGACGGTGGCACAAAAAAGGGGGCAAGCTTCCCTACTCTAGAAATCCCTTGTGGTTTGGGCAGGGTTTCAGTGTCTCCTGAAGGCGCTGGTGCTCTCCCAAAGCAGTGAAGGAAGCCACACCCTGCAGAGGGGACCCCAGGCCTGGAGACTTGCGGGGTCAGCAGATGGACAGCGCCCTTGGAACCAACATGACTAAAATAGAAGGATGTTCGTGGAGCCACATGTATGAGCATATGCAACCCGCCCCTTGGGACCTAAAGGTGACTGGAGGGAAACGTGGGGACCTCATAGAGGCCTGGGGTCCAGCATTCACAGACCACCAAAGGGCTGGTAGCACATGACTGCTTGGAGAGTCTCTCTTCTGAGGACGCACGGCTATTCTGACAGTTGGGAGAAGAGGTAAGAGCCGAGATTAGATCCATAATCAAAGATGATTTCAGTATCCTAAAAGTGCTTTCTGCCTTCCTGAACCCAAACTGTGAAATGTAAAAATATTCAGACGGCTCACCCGCAAGTGCATTGCCGGTCGCCTGTGACTCCCGGGCCTCAGTCCTCACCAGCCTTGTCTGTCCCCGGAACACGCCAAGCCTGGCCTCACCCAAGGGCCCTTGCATTTGCTTTTCCCTCTCTCTGGAATATTCTCCCTCCAAGCTGTGCGGAGTGGGCTCCTTCTTGTCATTCACATCTCAGCCTAAATGCCATTTCCTCGGAGAGGCTTTTCTCTGACTGTACGATTTTTTAGCCCATCTTTCCACCCACAGCTACTCCCGCACATTATGGAGTTTTATGGTTTTAATGACACTTATCATTAACTGAAATTATCTTGTTTGATTTTTTTTTTTAAGTTTCTTATCTATCGCCTGTCTGTCTCCAACAAAATGTTAAGTACCAAAAAAGCCAGGGCATTTGTCTGTCATTCCCAGCTGTATTCCCTGGCACATTCCTGCCTGGCACGTACAATGTGCTCTTTAAGAATTAGTTGAATCAATTAATTTTAAACATCCAGTTTCAATTTCCCTGCAGTTGGAGGAAATGCTCCGCATGGGTCCACATTTTAAAAAAAAGGTGTCTCTAGACCCTCCTCATCCATTTTCCAGGTAAAGAGAACAAGAACCTCTCCCTTAAATTTAGCCTGGGCTTGTGATTTGTTTATGTGTGTGGACAGATCGCTTTCAAATTCACATCTCTGACATCTTTGCATACTCACCCTCTGTACACATCAATACGTTAACATTCATTTTGCTAGAACATCAGGTGTCTCCACTGTTCTGACCGTGCCTTCTCTAACCCAGTGCCGCTAAAACAACACGTCGCTAATGAGAATTTGTAACCTATCAGCAACGTGTAGGACAACCTTTTACCCCATTAGCAATGCTAACATGGTGTGCACACTTTGTGGCAATTCTGATCCTCAGAATTGTGCCTGCTTTAAAAATATCTGTAGCTGGAGATTGCCTTTGAAAGAGAATTCAGGGGCACCTGGGTGGCTCATTTGGTTAAGCATCCAACTTCGGCTCAGGTCATGATCTCACAGTTTGTGGGTTCGAGCCCCACATCGGGCTCTGTGCTGACAGCTAGCTCAGAGCCTGGAGCCTGCTTCGGATTCTGTGTCTCCCTTTCTCTCTGACCCTCCCTTGCTCACACTGTCTCTCTCTGTCTCTCAAAAATTTAAAAAAATCAAAGAAAAGAAAAAGATTTCGGGTCCCTCCCTGTGTTCTAGTAACTTTGCATACCCACTGGGATTAGTTCTAATGTTCTCCAAGGCCTTTCAGGTGACTGGTTTGGCACCAAGGGAGCTTCTGAGACGCACTGCTGAATCATCTTCATTGGGAAGTTTTAAGAATAGAATAGGTAACTGCCTATGCTAGATGAGATGTCACAGCACTCAGACGCCAGGGATAGAAACCAATTCACCCCTTGAGATTTGCTGTAGGAAGGTGATTTTGCTACCTTTGGATCATAATTAGTCCTCTAAAACTGTCGAGCTTTTTTAAAGTTTATTTATTATTTTTTTTAATGCTTATTTATTTTTGAGGGGGGGGGAGAGAACAAGTAGGGGAGGGACAGAGAAAGGGAGACACAGCAGCTGAAACAGGCTCCAGGCTCTGAGCTGTCAGCACAGTGCCCAATGAGAGGCTCAAACTTAGGAGCCATGAGATCATGTCCTGAGCCGAAATCAAGAGTTGGACACTTAACTGACTGAGCCACCCAGGTGCCCCTAAAATTGTCAAGTTTTACTCTTAACAAACAAAATTATCTTCCAAAAAACTTAGGAGTGGATATATATTATGTATGTATATATTATATGTTATATGTGTATTTTATATGTGTATATATTATATACATGATATATATTATATGTAATATACATTTACATTTCTATATAATGTGCATTATATACATTTTCATTTATATATGTTTTCTACCAGTTAGGAACACCAGCAGAATTTTGAAAGGATGGTGTTTTTTTTAATGGATGTTTAAGACCAAAAAAGACCAGTGACTTTTGGGGATATTTCCTGATGTGTTTGGCATTTTTATTGTTTTTCTTTTTTCATGTAAATCATCCCCTAGTAACTAGTGTGCAGAATTTCTGAAATTCATTTACTGCCATTGTGCTGTATTGTCCCACAGATTGTTTCTAGAACCTTTTGACGTGTGGCAGCTGTGTTTCAACAAGTCCAAGTGTCCCATATGAAAGTGACCAAAGACCCTGACACGCTTGTGTCTGCAGGTCCTTCCTGGGCGTGGTGTGCGGCTCTGGCAAAGTCTTTCGTAAAGTAATTTTCCTTTCTCCTTCGCATGCTGATGTCTTCTCGAAGTAGATGTAGAACCGTCACGTTTGTGTTTGTGGATCCCTGTCTTCACGGACGCAGCCCTCCACAGAGGGCAAGCGTACCAAAATCTGCACTCCAGTGCCATTTTTACAGAGCATAGAACACCTAACACACTAATCCATGCAAAGTGATCTCTCAGATTCCCAAAGGAGGAAGTAGTTAAAGTTTAGCATTTTCTCTGATAGCGTGGACTCTGGGTAGTGTAGTAATAGCTAATGGCCTAATGTCCCAATGCACGTGGTTACTGGGAATGGCTCACAAACAGTATTTTATTATAGTAAGATTGCACTGTGCTTACAGCAAATACCCCTGGGTCCCCTCCAAAGCCAAAAGAATGTAGTTAGGTAACCAAATCTCCTTCAGCAATTGTGTCGTGAAAAATGAGGAATTTGGGGGGGGAAGTTCTTTGTTTATCATAAAAGGTGTAGAGAGGGAGAGTAACCTGAAAAAACTACACTTTCAGAGTCCCATTTGTCAGTAAAATGATGTGTTGTACAATCTCGAAAGAAGGTATAAAAACTCACACATTGTATTACCTCCCTGCCTGTCAAGTCACGTACGTCTTGCAAGCTGGGTGTCCAAGGATGCAGCTTAAAAAGGAAGACACATGGTGTCCTTGGTCATATTTCAAGATTTAAGTCCAAGCTTTCCACACATCCAAGTTTACAACACTTTTGAGAGAGACCTTTATCAAAAAATGTAAATTTTTTCGTGTCCTGGCTATGGATTCCGTATTTCGGCGGACATACGTGTTATAGATGAAGTATAGATCTGGAGAGAGATTTAGAGAGAATGCCTAGGACCACATTTCACTGTCCCAACTTTGCTTTCCTTACTAGAGGAAGTATGCTTTCCAAAGACACTTTACATAAGAGTTCTAGGACTCTGGTAGAAGCCAAGGGCCTGCATTTGTCTGACATTCCATTTCTCCCCAAAGCCCACTACTGACAAAGCCTGGGCCTTGAGGAACTTTCACTCTTAATTAAAATAGTGACACCAAAAGCTTTTAATGATTCCCCAGATGCTATTATAAAGTACAGGGTGAATGTTAGAGCTGGGGCCCATCTTTGGGGAACGACTACAATTTGGAAGTAATATTTTCCACACTGTTTTGTCCATTGCCTTCCTTTGGCCTTCCCACAGGAGTTCACCAGGCACCGAGCCACATCGAACCTCAGCTCCTTGCTGAAGGAACCTCTTTGTAGCATCAAACACCGGAACGGGACATTTTCCCAAACAGAAAGAAAAAAGTGTTAAAATGTTCAACACTGTCTTTCCAATTTCTGGCTTTCTTCTGAACTCCATTGTCTTACTTTAGATAAGGAAATTGTCCCCTGCCCCAGAGCACCTTGAAAAACTTACACATTATCAGTCCTCAGTGAAGTCTGGATTTATGGAGTACTTACTGCTGGAAAATGATGATACTGAAACCTTCTTTTTAATCTGGGCTTGGTCCTTGTCATTCTAGTTGTGCATGAATGTGGTTAGTAGATCGACATGGATCATGTCTGTTGAATTTTTTTAATGTTTTATTTATTTTTGAGACAGAGAGATTCAGAGCATGAGCAGGGAGGGACAGAGAGAGAGGGAGACACAGAATCTGAAGCAGGCTCCAGGCTCTGAGCTGTCAGCACAGAGCCCGATGCGGGGCTCAAACCCACGAACATGAGATCATGACCTGGGCCAAAGTCAGAGGCTTAACCAACTGAGCCACCCAGGCGCTCCATGGATCATGTCTATTGAGAGACAAACAGATGTTGCTTTGAGAAGGAAGAGTTAAGGATTATCCTGCAATACAGAACCCTTGCTATCTACCTCTTATTTCTGAACCTAAACCTTGCCTGTTTTTCTCAGGCAAAGAAAATTAGAAACAGTTTCTGAAAAATTGCCATTTGGATCAGCTACTTTCATTTACCCCACAAATTCTTTTGATGATACTTAGAATGTGCAAGGTGCTGTGCTGTACAAGAGAGATGCACAGAACACAGAATCAAGCACGCTTTCCTCCCAGAGCTCACTACCCTGTGGGAGGCTGGGTGTGCTAGGGAAGGGCCTCCAGCTGGCAGAGCAGCCGAGTGTGGGCCCTGAGGGGGCACCTCTAAGGGGGAACTTGTATAGCGTGCTTGGAAATGAAGATGTTGACTGATTTGGCTGAAGATTAATCTGCAGGGAGGAATAAAGAGAGAGAGGAGCAGGGCTAGGAATAGAGGTGAGGCTCTAGGGCTTGGAACATCAGGCTTAAGGTCTGGGTATTGCATCCTAAGCAATGGGGGGGTTACTGGGGGCTTTGCGAGGACAGTGACCATTGTGATAAAATATCTCTCTTTTATGTCTACTGCTGAAGAGGTCTTCAGTTTAGAAACTCAGGAAGTATTCGGGAGACTTTTAACAGCATCCCCAGTATCACCTAAATCTTGTGAGGACACGGAGCTTTTAAAACTAACAAAATCACAGCAGAGGGGGCAGAAATTACACTGAAAACCTGCATTTTCCACAACAAGGGGCCATGCGCTGGGGCACCTGGGTGGCTCCGCCAGTTAAACACCCAACTCTCAATCTCAGCTCAGGTCTTGATCTCACGGCCAAGGGTTCAAGCCCTGCATTGGGCTCTGTGCTGGGTGAGAAGCCTACTTAAAAAAGAAGGAGAAGAAAGAGAAGGAGAAGAAGGAAGAGGAAGAGGAGGGAGAGGGGGAAGCGAAAGGCGAGGGGGAGGAGGAAAGGAGGAGAAAAGGAAGGAGAAGGAGGAGGAGAAAGAAGTTACGTGCGTAGTCATGGTTCTGTTTAGCACAATCACAGTGTAGAAGAGGTTTGTGTTAGTGTGTCCCCCCCACCCGCAATTCCACAGCCCCCCTCACCCCTGCATCTCTTCATCTCCCAGCCCAGCCTCCCCTGGGAAAAGACGAGCTCTCCACCCTCACCTAGCCAATAGCTAGCATACGTAAGGCTGTAACGGAGGTGAAGTGGCACAGTATTCTATAAAATTAATGTCGGAATAAGTGGAAGGCTTCTTCAGGTGTGATTCATGAAGGACGGATTATAATCTTCTTGCCCTTTCCTCGCCCCCCACCCCCCGCAAACTCCACCTGATTGTTTATCCATGAAATTCCTGGGAACCAAAAATCTTTTAGTGGCCACAGTTGGGCTTAAGATCATGAATAGCCAAGGAAGGAAGAAAACCTTGAACTACACTTATAGTAAGATGTAATGACCCATATGTAGAATAGTGTATCCATCAGGTTCAGGAAGGAAATGGATGGCATGCTCAAATTAGGATCCTTCCATGAGAACTTAATAAATTTAGGAAAGAGACTGTTTACAGAATTGTAGGCAAGCCAGAGGGTTAGCACCGCACCCTGACCCTGACATCCTAAAAGCACAGCTGTTCCCATTTCTAGGCCCAAGTGAGGGGGGGTGGGAGCAGGTACTGAAACCTAAATGAGAGAGTCCTGCAGAGAGGGGTGTCAAGAGAGAGGCTCAGACCTTCAGACAAGGGACACCGCTGGTTCAAGGCAACTGCAGAGACGAAGTCAAGGAAATAAACATGGTGATGTCACTTCTGTCACTCCCTTCACTCTTTCTCCAGGGCTCCCCGTTGGCTGAACTCAACGAGAAATGCAAGAGCAAGGGCGTCTATTGATGAAGTTGTTGTAAGTCAGCTTTTCTGTGCAGAGGCACGGAGAAAGGAGTGCCGAGCAGATTTGGAGGGGTGAATGGCAGACCCAGCACTAGAGGGAGGAAGAAAGCGAAAACAGAGCCAGCAAGCTCGGCGAAGGGGTGGGAGATGTTGGAGAAGGACTAAAATGTACCATTCCAGAGAGTCGACCTTGTTGTTGACTACACACACACACACACACACACACACACACACACCTTTTGAAAAGAAACACAGTGTTGGGACTTCCTTGTTCTAAAGTTGAAGGGAAACCTTTTTAGATGTCCCTGACTCCACACGATGGCCACCCTCTTTCCGTGAGGAAAACAAGCTCATGGAAATCCAGACTCTACTGGGATCTTAGAGCATGCAAGCGGTTCACTGGGAGGTATGGTGACAGTTTTATTTTATTAGCCATCTGAGTGTCCTTGAGGAGCAGCCAATAGAGCAAAGCATTTCTTCTCTCTTCCCGTAGGATTACCTTTCAGGATACAGAGTCAGCCTCAGATGGAAACCCAGGTGTTTCTGGAGTGTCTCCAACATTTCCTTTTCCCTTTTCTACTCCTTTGTCCTTCCTCCAGCCAAGGCTCCTCCTCTCTAGGGCAAAACTTTAGAAATCCTCATTCCTGGGTTTATCCTGGGAAGATACTATAAAACTCCTCTTCTGTGCCTCTTTGATTTTCACCAGGAGTAAGATCCATATGCCTGAAGCATCCACAGGAGAAACTTCGTCTTGCTAACAAATAGGCAACATGGAGGCATGAATGTGCGGTAAGAGCCTCTTCCCACCTGCACACATCTGCCCCTACTTCTTCCCCCGAAATATGAAACTTGGTTTTGTAACACTGACTTTAGGGAATTATTTTTTTCTGATTTTTATTGGACAATGGGCTTGTTTGATTAGGTTGGCTTCCCAAAATATGTTCATATCTCTTGTTTTTAACTAAATTGTATTTTGTTTTTTAAGCTTTTATTTGGTTATCTATAGCTGCATAAAACTATGCCGACATGTGGTGGCTTGAAAAAAAAAACACCGTATTAACTTTCACAAGTGTGTGGGTTGTCTGGGTGCTTCTCGTTTAGGCTCCATTGGGCTGGTCATTCAAGATAACACTCACATGGCTCTTGGCTGAAAGGAGCTGAGTCCCACGTGTCTGTGGCATCTCTGTGTGGCTTCCATTTCTCACGACACAGCAGCAAGGTTCTGAGAGGGAGTTTTTCAGAATGAGCCTTCCAAGAGAGCCAGGGTAGAGGTGCCAACTTCTTATAACCTAATGTGAGAAGTCCCACCTTAAACTTGCCCCCAAGATCACCCAGATCCAAGAGGAAAGGAATTAGACTCTACCACCCACATGAGATGAGGAGCAATCTGCACCAACAAAGAGGCGAGGAACTGATGATGGCCACATCTGGAATCCAGCACAAAATTTCATCTCTTCCTTTGTGTTTTCCTAATGAAATCATGATCACTCATTTGTGCTATCATTATTCAACAGTCCGCTCAATATAGTGGAAAGAGCACTGAATTCAGAGTAAGAAGGCCACGCCAACAGCCGCAACCAGAGTCAAAACGTATCCAAGGCAGCAGCTGGACTCTGAGGTGCCTGTGCTTCCTGGGTGGCTCTTGGACTTGGGGGTATTTCTGTGTCTTCTAATCCTACTCCAGTGAGTGCAGAGTTATGAAGAACGAATCTGCAGTTGTCTTGTCTTCTCCCATCCCCTGACAGGTTTGGGGAGGGAACTGAGCAGGCAGATTCACCTCAAGCATTCAGAGTAAATGGAATAGGACCAAACAAAAATGGCCCCAAGCAAAGATGACCTCTCTTCAAGCATGGAAGAGGGAGGATAAGTTGGTCTCTGGATGGCAGATTGCTTCCCCTCTCCTTTCTGAAGGTCGTCGTCTGTAGTGTGCCGACAGATCCGTTTATGCTCATCCCGAGTGGTCAGGTACCGCCTCTGTGATCTTGGGTTAGTCACCTTCTAATTTTCTTTTCTCATTTCCTTTTTTTAGTTAACAGGAAATTCCTATTGGACTTTAATTAAGAGATTAGGGGAGAAGCTGCCTATCGGTATGCTTCCATTATTTCCATCTTGACTCCATTCCATCTTTAACTCTGTCCCTGTACACTTTGGATTTTATTTTCCTTGATTTTGCTTTATTTTATTTTTTAATTGAGGTATAGTTGACATGCAATGTTCTATTAAATTCAGGCGTACAGCATAGTGTGTCATTCTGTACAATTTACATACTATATGTCACTGTATATTAGTACACTATGATTGACTCTATCCTCTATGCTGTGTTTTTCATCCCTGTGACTTATTTATTTTATAACGGGAAGTTTGTACCTCTTAATATACTTCATTCATTTTGCCCAATCCCTCCCAAGCCCCTCCTAACCCTAACCCCTCTGGCAACCACCAATTTGTTCTCTGTATTTATGATTCTGTTTCTGCTTGTTTGTTCATTGGTTTTATTTTTTACATTCTGATTATTAGTGAAATCATACGGTATATGTCTTTCTCTAATTTTCTCATCTGTAAAATGAGAGAATAGGCATTTCCAAGGTGCTAGAGGACCAAGATAAAAAAGATACATAAAAGTGTTGTGAACAGTAAAGCCCTAGGTACAGTGTGAAGTATTTTCAAGAATGTTGCCTAAATCAGACAAAGTTTCTCAATAAGAGGCCAGTTTGTTAATCTTTTCAGCTCAGTGGACCACACAGTCTCTGTCGCAACTACTCAGCTCCACTCTTGGGGAGCATGAGTGTGAAACCAGCCTGAGACAAAAAATAGTGACAAACAGGTGTGGCCGGATCTGGCCATCTCACCTTAGTTTGCTGACCTCTGGGAAAAGAATGGGGAGAAACGTCAGAACAAGTAACCTTTTAATAATATCTTTCATTTATACTTACTATGGTTCAGACACTGGGCAAAGTGAGTTAGAAATGCTAACTTCTAATACTGTTTGATACTACCAGTAGATGCCAGATTTCCCTCCTGGAAAGAGAAGAGTAAGAGAAAATGTCCTGACAATGGAGAACATGGGACTTTGGGGTGGGGAGTTCTGGTATAGCTGAGAGAGGAGGAATAATTTTCTATTCATTCCAGATAGGAACTAAAATGAGGGGGAAAGCCTAAAAGATTCTCAGTGGATCCCTATCCCCCATGAGCCTCCATTCTCCTCCAAGGGCTATTTAACTCATAAAATGTTTAGAGTGAGTGGTTGGTTGGTTGGTTGGTTGGTCTGTTCTAAAAACCAGTGAAGAGACTGAGACCTCCTACTTACTTCATTCAGAGCAGATCCTTAGTCTCATTCTAGGATCTTGGCATGCTGGTGCAAAGAAAAGCATAAAAGAGTAAGTCCTAGATTCATCTGGAAATCACAGGGAGACCTCTGGGCTGCCATAAGCCATAGAAATGGGGGTGCAGAGGCATTTAACCAGATGTCCAGAGGGCCCCAGCTGGAGTCTCTGACAGAAGTGTTGAGTATATCATGATGAAAATAACAATGATTATAGCACCCTTATAAAATATATGAAAAACTTCCTATTAAAATGGTAATTCAAGTTTTTTAAAGGTCACCAACTATCCCATTCCATTGATCAGGACAGTAATCCATGTAAGTGACTGGTAATTTTACATGGTTTTTAATGGAGATTTATCCAAATTCTACCTTTCTGGGATGAAACTTTTTTTAAGTGAACATTTCTTTTTGTAAAGAGGTTTCTTGTACTTCATATTCTCTGCAATCACATTTCCAAATGGCCCATTGCCAATTTTGGTTTGAAAAAGAAAATTAGGAGTTAGCAATTAACACTGGGCACTTGAAGAAAGAACGTTCATAATAATAAGAGACTCCAGATAACCCTTCCATAGAAAAGTAACACGTAAATGTGTGCATTCTCTTCTCGGGGAAGGAATGGTGCTAAAAATGTCATGGTCGGCTATACGCTCACATATTCTGCCATGTTCTTGGCACACTGCGTTTGATTCTTGACTGTAAGACTGGAGTGAGCCTCTGCTAATGATGGCTGCGGAAAACATTTCAGAATGTCTTTATTTTATAGGCAAGCCACTGTGACTGAGAAGAAAAATTCTAACCAAGAAATGGGTGAATCGAATTTGAGCTTGAAATCTGCTACTTCTCAACTCTATATGAAGTTACTTCTAGAGATCTAAGAGCATCCGTATCATCTGCAAACGGTAATCGTACTAACCCTTCATACACTGCCTGACTGTTGTGAGAATCAAGGAAGAGAAGTAGGCAGGAAACCCTTTGCAAATTGACATAGAAATAGAAGTTCTTTTATGCTGATGTTTGAGATGATATTGCAACTAACTGTTAGGTATTTAAAATATATTTTTGGGTTTCACTTAGTAAGATTCAAGCATGAATTTACTTAGAATATGTATGTTAGCAATATATCCCCAGTAGAGTTAACTCTTGAACAATTTGAGTTTGAACTCTGGGGGCCCACTTATACACAGATATTTTTTTTGATAAATACAATACCATAAATGTATTCTCTCTTCCTTATGAGTTTCTTAATAACATTCTATTTTCTCTCCCTTGCTTTATTGTAAGAATACAGTATATAATACATATAACACAAAATATATGTATTAATTTGTGACTGATGTTATCATTAAGGCTTCCAGACAATAGCAGGCTATTAGTAATAAACTTTTTTGGGAAGTCAAAAAGTTACATAGGAATTTTTTTAAGTGTTTGTTTATTTTGAGAAAGAGGGAAAGAGTGTGAAAGGTAGCGAGAGATGGAGAGAGAGAAATCTTAAGCAGGGTCCTTGCTGTTAGCACAGAGGCCAGTGTGGGGCTCAGTCTCTCTAACTGTGAAATCATGACCTGAACCAAAATCATAGTCAGTTTCTTAACCGACTGAGCCATCCAGGTGCCCTTCCCCGTGGGTTTTTGACCTGGGGTGGGGGGGCCACGTCAGTGCCCCTGACCTGTATCTTGTCCTAATGCAACTGTATATGTTAAGTAAAATATTGTCTTTGCCTCCACTTTCTTCTCCCAATGTCACCACTGTTGGCAAATTGATAGTGAATAGGATGAAGGTCATTGGCCACGTTGTGCATCATATGGTCAACACTATTGGTGACCTCCCTAAGAGCCATCTACTCCTTTTCCTTTCACTGTTAACAGAGTCCAGGTTTTATTCATATATCTGGATAGAGATCCACATTTTTAGCCCCCATTTCGAGAATAAATACTAAGTTTCAAAGCCCATCATAGTAACCCCTTTCCCTTTGCCAGTAGCTGATTAAGGGATGGACATGTAGCCCAATTAGGTTTCTTGAATGCATGGTAACAGACACTTACTGAATGCTTACTATATGCTAGGCACTTTTCCCAGTGCCTTATGTATATTAATACTAATCCTTATACCAACCCTATGAGGTAGGTTGTATGACTAAGTTTTGCAGCTGAGGAAAGTCGAGCAAAAGAGACTAAAAATACTTGTCCTAGGAAGTGTGTGACTAGAACCAGATTACAGACCCGGGCTGTGTAGCTGATTGTCTACACTCATTGCCACTATGCAGCTGTAAGGTGGAAGTCTCCTGAGGGCTTTTGGAAAAGGTTTCCTCGCTAACAAAAAAGAGTCCAACAGGATATGGTCTATTTCTTCTGATGATTGTGTGTGATGCCTGGAATAATGGCAGCCATCTTGTGACAAGGAGGGGTGCTAAAGCTAATACACCGAGGACAGTGTAGTGAAAAGCTTGAGAATCCTGGGTCTTTGACATTGTGTTGAAACACTATGTTCACAATTTATGAAACTTACCCACTTCAGCACTTCACTATATTTTCGTCTTTCTTTAAACAATTTTGGAGTCATCTAATATTTGCAGCTAAACATACCCCAGCTGGACTAACACAGACATGCTGTTAAGGATGGTATGTCCAACCAAAGTAATTGGTTTCCTTCTGAAGGAGCAATTTACTATCCCTGGAAATAGGTTAAGGATGCTAAAAGGGCATTACAATTTCGGGAGAGTATGTTAGACCAAATGATCCAAAATGCCTTCTAATTCTAGGTTACTGATTTCAGTGAAATGATGGTTTTCTCTATCAAATAGGATCACTAAGATGGAAGGTGTTAAAATACAATCGAATGGTCTTCTGGAGAAAAAACAAATATTGGGAAGATAAAGGAAGAAAAGACAAATGAGCAGAAACATAGGCAGGTCCTGTGGTTCAGTCAAGCAACTGAAACCAAAAATAACTTGAAAACCCAGGATAAATGAAACTTAATGTGGGGACTTAATTCCTCAGTCCTGTCCTTAAACATTAACCCAGCAAAACTCTTAGCCTCGACACACTACCTACATCTCTTTTTCCTTTATTTCCAGTTTCTAGGTGATTATAAGGCTTTCTTCTAATGTCTCTCAAAATTGGTTACTTGGCTTCTATTCCACAACTGATCAGGGACTCCTCAAGCAGTGGCTACTCGCTTCTCCTCTTGCAAGTCCTACAGCATGTTCAGTGCTTGACCTGCCCAATCTCCTCATGGTGTTTAGCCTCAACTTTCAGCTCTTGCTTTCCCTTTCATTATCCATCTCTGAATAACCACACTGTCTCCCACTTAGGCATGTCCAGTTCTATTTCACCAGCCCAGAGCGATCTCCCAACTTCTAGACCCCTGTTGACAGCTCTATCCTGGATGGCTTCTCTATACTCTAGGGAAACAGAAGTCATCTTTGCTCCCCTGTCTCTCTCTGCCTCTACCTCCCTTGCATCTCTTGTCAGTTCAAACCCCAAAACATGTTTTTCATCAGTCCCTGATCCATTTCCATTGTCCAGCTCCCGATCTTCATCTCTCCCCTCGGCTCCCAAGTGACCCACCCTCAAATTCCATGCTGACCACCAGCGTGCAAGTCAGATGATGCTTTTTCACTTTTTTACCTTGGATGATTCCTCGTTGGTTTCAATTGTGATTGCCTTCAGAATAACACCCAATTTTCTTCAGCCATTTCTCCACTGGCCCCATCCTACCTGCCAGCCTCAGCTCCCACCACTTCCTCCACGCACCCTATGGTTTTCCTATGTGAAGATGCCTCCTTTCCTATCTCTGGGCTGTGAATGCGGGCTGGTTCTTTGATTGAATTGTTCCCATCTACCATTGCACGGCCTGGCAAACTCATCATCTATCAAGGCACAGCTCACATTGTGCCTTTTCCCTTTATCTTGCCCACCACCAGGCAGACTTTTAGCTCCCCATCTGTTTCTATAAGCATGCCTCCATTCAAGCATGCATTGGGAAAGCAGGAACTGTCTGAATAAGGCTATGTATCACTACCCCCAGCTCCACAGAAATGCCCCAAGTCCTGAGGATCTGACCACAGCTGAGCTAATGTGTCCCTTTCAGGACATCTTTTGGTTTGAGACCAGAGAGAACTGGCACTGAATCTCTCTGACATCCAGCCAGGGAGGAAAACTGTTTTCTTGCCTAAGAACAAACTCAGTCCTAACCTCAGACTTCTGTAAAGGGGAGAATCAATGGAGCAACTGTTTAAAGGTTTTTGTAAGAAGAAGTTGTAACCCAATAGTTTTAACCCAAGCAGTTTTTGTGTATGTATTAAAATCTCAGAAATCTAAGGACCAAAAATTAAAATGTTTGTCTCAAATAATCCAAGAGAGGAAGCAAAACTAGAAGAAATCAAGACTTGAAAGGTTGAGTCATGAAGGACTAATGTTAATCTGGGATTATTACTTTTAATTAAAATTAAACACAAATATAAAATTTGTTTTGATCAAGAAGATAAATAAAATAATGACTCCATAATATTGATCTGGGTATAAAATCACAGAAGACTAAACAAAATGGAAAACAAAAGTATTCACATTAAACATTATAATTAAACCTGTTTTGAAGTTCTGGCCAATGCAGTAAGGTAGGAAAAGGAATGAGAAGATTGTTATCATGATCTTGAGATGATATTATTTACGTAAAAAACTCATTTGATAATAAATAATAAGTTTCAATGATCTTATATGTGAAAAGAACGTTCATGTGATGTATACAAATGAGTTTTTCCTATGTATCAGCAATAACTGATTAGCAAATATAATGGGGAAATAAACTATAATAGTTATGATGCTTTGGGGTACTGGCTGATGAAGAGATAGATGTTTTTCTTAGTATATGTATTTTTTGGTTACTCTTATTAATGATAATTTAATAACTCTTACTTGGGGAAGAATGCTATTTGGGGGAATAACTTCCACAGAAAAGAAAATATTCCCAGAAGACTATAAAAATTTTTCAGGAGCATAATGATTATAACAAATGGAGAAACAGCAACATGAGGACAACCTTAAAGAAATGTCATCTATTCCTCAAAAAATCCTTAAACTTAATGAAATCCATCAATCCCAATATATTTTTTCTTAAAACTCAACAATCTAAGGATCACATGAAATCAAAACAAAACAAGTAAAAAAAATCGGAGAGATTATGATAATGAGAGGGACAGTAATAAGATGTCAAAGAGTGTTACAGATCTACAATAATCAAAATAATATGGCAGTGATGTTATTTTCTAAGCCTGATTTTTGTTTTCTCTCCTTCTCTGCCTACTGTAATCTCTACCTACTCAAAATCCTCCATTTTTATGAAACTTCTTTGTACTACCCAATCTGGAAGTCTTTTCCCATAGAATGCCCTTCTTTTTTGGTCACTGATCCATACTCTTGCCTACATAACATAACAAAATTTGCACATGCTTTCTCTTCCCCACAGTTTATGTTCCTCTTTTTATCATCTTTGTCTTAATACGGTTATACCTACAAGGTAAAAACGGTTGATTTCAGTCTCATCATTGACAGACGTCATTGTGAGATATAATAACATCACGATGCCAAGTCTTCAAAGTTAGCTCTGAGGACCAGTAGCAGCAGTAATGGGACGCATAGAAATGCAGAATTGCAGGCTTCATCCCGGATATACAAAATCAGAAGCTGCATTTTAACATGATCCTCAGGTGATTTGTGTGCACATTAAATTTTGAGAAGCACTGCCCTAAAGAACTTCATGGAATGAAAATATTTCATAGCACTCCTGAAGCAATCAGACATAGTCAGATATCTTCCTGCACTGCAAACGAATAGAGTTATTCAAATCTTGTTTCCTTGATAGGCAAAAATTTAGTGACGCCAGAAGAACACTAAAGAAACGTAGGTTCAGGGCATGGGATACATGGAATGATAAAAGCAGACCATGGGGGGAGGGGTGTGCATGGGGAATGTAAAGGCAGTAGTTTGTAATTTGGAAATGATTTGGTACCTGATTACTTCCATTGGGCTTTCTAATTCCTTCCTTCTAACCCTAGTCTCCCGACTATGACATTATTCTTTACCACTGCTCTACACTTTGACAGGGGCTGCCCTAATTTCACCTCCAGCTCACTATCTGCTAATAAAAGCAATCCTCGCTCGTAAGTCCCCCTCCCCCACAAGCCATAGCCCCCATAGCATCCACTGGAATGTAAGCTCCCTAGCAGCACAGAATGGGGCTGGCCAGCTCACTTGCTATATATCTGCAGAGGACAGAGTAGCACAAAGTAACTAGTAGGCATTCAAGAATTGAAGCAATCTAAGCAAAACATTCAACAGATGATTCTAAGCACAACAATCTGGACAACCTTTATTATACCAGGTCCCTCCAGGAAATCATATCTGGATTGATTTGCAGTCATCCCTACATCTCCTCGGAACAGTACTTATTTTACCCTGTAAATTCAAGTCTGTTTTCTTTGTATCACTATGATTCCACCTCGAACCTGCTCTGTCCCAGTAAAATCTGAGATACTCTCCTTTCTCTGGTTCCCTAACTGAGCTCCAACTAACTTTTTATAGTCCACTCTTATCCAAAGTATTACATCCAAACCCTTTACCGTGACTCTGAATTTGTTAGAGTGCAAACCTAAGCTTCCTTTCTAGGCTTATATCATTGCTTCCCAAAGGGAATCTTCCTTTCGAGCCAAGGTGATCTACTCATGTCTCTTTACTATGCTTTCTCTGCTGGAATCAATTCTCCCAAAGTAAAAATGTTTTTACCTATCATATTTGCCTGTCAAAACCTGCCCATTCCTCAAGACTTGGCTTATCCACCTTATCTAGGAAACATGGTAGCCAAGCACTCTAATCTGGCAGGATTCGTCACTGATTCATTCCAGGAGTACCCAGTAATTTCTCCTCTGAATTCTCCTTTCTGTTATAATCTATAATGCACGTCACTTACTATGCATGCTCCCTTGAACATATATCCTTCTACATATGTGTTGTACATACATGCAAACAAAGGTCAAGACAGGTGGCCTGAGATTGAAACATCTACCACCTAGTAATGGTGTAACATTAGGCAATTTTCTTTTCCTCTCTGGGTCCCAGTGTCTTTATCTGTAAAAAAAAAAAAAAAAAAAGTACCTACCTTACAGGATTATTACAATTAAAATAAATCACATACTTTGAAAAGCTCTTAGCAGGGTGTCTGGATCATAAAGAGTACTCAACAATATTGGTATTCCTTCCCCAGAGCATCTCACTTACAGTTGGTGCTACTTTATATTTTTATGCGTTTCAGTATCTATCAAAATATCTATTTATTCATGGGTGAATTGATAATATTAGTGCTTGCTATCAATACAGACTTTCCACTGAAGGATTTGAGGAGCAAAATTTCCTACTCCTGTTGAATCAGAGTAGACATTTTGCTCTAAAAACGTGGCATTTGGGGGGATATATGAAAGAGAAAGAGACAAACAGACAGATAATGTTATTAGAATCCTATCTTAGATTATTTACTCTATCTTTGATAACATATCTTGTGAGGGAGTCTGGTTTTGTCATGAAAACTATGCAGAGAAATGGAATATGTCCTAAAGAAACTTCACTGTGGTAGCCTTGAACAAGCAGCTTTACCCCTCTAAGCCTGTCTCCCCGTTTAACAGTGAGATTAGACCAGACGACCCCCATCATCCCTTGGATTGCTATTAGAATGTAGTTACTTTGCTGTGACCAACCAAGATTGTATTATCTCCTCCATATTTCATGTATGTAGCAGCCCTTAAGAAAAATCCTTCATCTATGTTAACGAATCATTATAAGATTTATTTCAGATAAACAATTATTAACCAATTGTTAAGATACTATACTAGGTTGTAACTCAGTTATTATTAAACCCTGAAATTTTCACACTCACTCTGAAGAAGTATGATGGTCTTATATTTAACAGTAAATGATAACAATGCTTAGTCTTACTTTACATTGGAAAAGATTATTATATACAGGTTGGGCTTACTCAAAATTAACTACCAGCTCATTGGCCAAAATAAAGATGGTCCAAGGCTTGCCTGTTTTCTACTTAATTTTACTAAATACTGCACATGCTCTTCTGAATTGAATTATGTTTAAGTATGGCAAAGTTCAAATACGATACTATCACTGTTTATTCAGTAATACAAAAAGTATTATTTGCTATTGGGTCTCATGCATGCCCTGACTTGACAGGTGATGTTGTGTTTAAAGCACACAGACACACACACACACACACACACACACACACACACACACACATTTCTTGCAAATCGACATCCATGCTCTAGGTGACATGGGATGGAAGGGCATGTCTATGCTTGTCTCTGACATAGATTTGTTGATGTGTTAGGGAGGTGAATAATACATTGACATTTATTTCCTATCAGCCTTGTTTTTGGGTACTCTTTGGGAGTCATCCTAAGGCCATACTGTGGCTTTAATGAATGTGACTACCCATTCAGTAGCCTATGGGGCAGGGTGACAGTCTCCAGCCTGAGTCTACAAGCTTCAATAAGGAACTGCTGAATAAGTGGCATGTGTTACATGGGCCTTCAGAGAGTCTGTGGCCCCGCGTTCAGTAGCACTGGATTCAGGAGCTGGGCATCCCCTTCACCCAGAAATGTTGGTCACTGTCTTTCCAACAAAGGCTGGATCTTCCTTTCCATCCATCTGTCTCTTTGTAGAAGAGCTTTGGAATGACTTTCCATGGTCCAGATATGCTGTGCTTACTCAGGACTCCCTGAGCCAGCATTCCCCCACATCAGACCCACCGTGGCTCCCTTATTGTTGCACAAGGTGACAGTGCTCCTATGTCACAGAAACAGTGGGGCACCTGTGCCACAGAGCCATGAGAGGGGCTGGTGGTCTGCTCTGAGACTGCTGTCCCCAAAACGAAGGCTCCCAGCACACTGCTTGGAGCCTGCAGACAGGTCTCCAGGTGTTCCTTGTTCCGCGTCGGGCAGATCTCCTGTGGCAACAGCAGATTTCAGAACAGCACATTGGCTGGTGTTCCTGGGAGACACGATGTGACATCAGCTGAGTTTTCAATGGTAACAAGGGCCCCAACCGCCATCAGAAGGATCTCCCAAGTATCTCACATCCCTGCAGAGGTACGCGGTTACCTTTTGTACCCTGCTCCAGCTGAAAGTCAAGTCTGGTACAAACCAATGGGGTTCTGCTGCAAGGAACTTGAGGGTATTCTCGTCCTCGATGTGTAGGATGAACAGGCTCTGGCCAATCTGGAGGTTTTCCTTTAAGTTGATTCAGGAATAAAGGACCAGACCATATGAAGGCTTCTGGGTAGCATGGAAAGGCTTCAATTTGTTCTTAGTGACTTGTCCTGTACTACACTCCCAGCTGGTTTGAAGGAAACCGCAGCCGTTACTAAGGTAAGGGACCAGCCAAATCAATGTGACTTGGACCATGTCCCTCAGCCTCAGGGAGAGAAACTGTGCGATTATGGAGACGGGAAGCATGCCCACATTCACGGGACCCTTGCCCACTAGGGTGTCTTAGAACCCACTGGGGTCACTTCTGGATAGATTAAAATACTGTCACTGCCCCTAGAAAGTCCTGGATCAGAACGCAGGAAGTGGGAAGTGCTGTTCTCCTTTCATTCAATAGTTAGATCATCATTGTACCTGGGGAAACAGCGACTTGGCAAACCTCCCCTTCCTTTCCTACTGTGTGCTGGGCCCTGGGGCCAGTGATGAGCAGTGAATGGGCTGTGGTGGGGGGAGGGGGTGCTTCAGTGACATCACAGATGTTGGTCTATCCCAGGTCAGCCTTCCCTTTCCTTCTGCCAAAGTTTGTGTGCTGGACCAGTAGGACACAAAGTCATGTGTGACCCCTCCTTGGGCTGGACGCTGTCATCTGGCCAGATATGCTAACAGGCTAGGAGATCCAGCTGGGCCTGGCTGTACTTTGCCCACGTCTGTTACAGCATATGGTTCACTCTCTTGAAGTGACTGACAGAGCTATTTAATTTTACAGTTTGTCTGATGCCCCCACCCAAATACCACGCATACCCATACCGTCATGTGCTCATGCAAAGCAGCATTTGTGAGCAGTCTCGACTCGGTTTCAGTCATGGATTTCACAAAAGGAACACTGTAAAATTGAATTTGAACTCCACAGCTCCCAGGATAGGGCAGAGCTGGATGGAAACATCTGGAGACATATTCGGGAGTAGGGCTCACCGTGTTCCTTGAGAGGAAATTGAGGCCGAAAAATTGAGTGACACCCAGGCACTCATCCAGCCAGTTGATACAAGTCTAGAACCTTCTGCCTGCCTTCCGACTTCCAACCACTGCTCTTTCCAGCCCAGGCTGTCATCACACGGTACATTTTGCTTCCTCTTCAGAATATGGCCCCTCACAACCTTTCCAGGAACTGGACCTTCGGACCTAAAAATGATTTAATGCACACTTTTCGGAAGGGAGAGCCACAAGGCCTCTAAGTGGTTTTGATCAAGTTTGCCAACATGTACACCGTTGGATAATCTGCATAAACGTCATAAATAATGTAAATTCCTACCAAATGAGTTAACCGTGAGCTACAGGGCTCTTTCGAAAAATCCATGTTATGCCATCCTCCTGACCAAGTTAACAACTCGATGGAGCAGCGAAGGTCACCGCTGGTTGCAGTCCTGCTATTGACCATGCTAAGTGTGACTATTTTTAAAATACTGTATGCCTCATTAAGCCGTGCTCCGAAAATGAGAAATTTGCTTTAACTGCATTGTTTTGAATTGCTGAGAGAAGAATCTATCAGCCACAAGGTGCCCTGCTGCTGAACTCAGCCAAAAAGCTGTTAATAACCCCAGCAGATGTTTCAGCTTTTTAGGCCAATAGACTCCCTCTCTCCCTGCCCTCCCCTTTCTAGAATCTGATGCCAATAGGACTGAACTCCAGTTTCTGTGGCTGCTGCCGCTGTGGCCGCCACCACCAGAGTCCACTTGATACTAGAGCTGCCGCCGAGGAATTGATTCTTTAAACAACCAGCCGTTGGCTCCAGGCCTCTGAGGTCAGAGCATTATTGCTTTTACCCACAGAAGTTTAAATCTTCAGGGGGGGAATGAAGGTAAGGGCACAGAATCCGTATTCCTGTTTTATTGTCTGCCTTCATCGCCAGTCATCTCATTCCACTTATTGTGGTTTCTCCCCACGCTCAGAGTCCGCTTCTCAGACTGATCAGGGCGTTGGGCTCGCTGGGTAGAGGTCATTAATACGTCGCGTCCCCACTGGTCGCTGAGGGGTGTTGGGCTAGCGGCTTTACAAAGGGGGCCTCTGTGTGATGTGCAGTTTGGGGTGGTTGTTTGCCTAATACCACAAGGCTCAGAATGCCCTGACCTTAGCAGTTCTGCAATATTAGAAGTGTGTGTTAGAAATATAGCCACATCCCTGTGAGATGGGCACAGTATGAGGGCATATGGGGCCACCGCAATCCCAGATGGGGGGTTGTCGACCTCTCTGGACTGGGATAAATCTTACATCTTAACCTGATATTAAATCTGCATTCATTCCAAGGCTTTCCAAATGAGAAGACATTTTTTTTAGAAAGGGGAAGGGAAGATCCTCCCCCTTCTCCCACACTCCTGCTCCCTTCCCCAGTCTCACTTATTTTGGAGGGAGTACTTTAAGGCACCCCAGTGGCAGCAGGGTGACCAAGAAAACACAGGTGCACCGCGTTTATGGAACATCACATTGGCTAGGAACACATCCGAAGTGCGCATCTATAAGTATTATTATGCAGAGAATTGCCATTTCAAAGGGGGAAAAATTGAAAAGCAGAATTAAGTTCATAAATACTTCGTTCCTTTACTTTGATGCAACACAAAGGCAGAATATCCAAGACTCTGTGGACCTCTATTGTCAGCTTCAGCGTTCGCCAACCTTAGTATTTCAACCCCAAAGTCTCCGCTCTATGCCATGCAGGCTATAAAAAGTAAGTACCTCTTCCCTGATGCCACCGCCATCATACTGTTTACATACTCTCAACGCTGTGTATTTCTCTTTATCAGGAAAAAATAAAAGCTCAGGAATGTGGTACAAGTCCTTTCTTTTTATAACTGGATAAAGTAATAGATTCCATCGTAACTTGGTTCACATCCTTTTCAGCACACATGCAGAGGCACTCATTAATGCTAATGGAATTTGCATGTATGTATTGAAGGGAAAATACAGTTGCCTGCACCTGTGTGGTCTTTATTTTCTCATCAGACCAAGCACGACACTGAGAATTCAACTCAAGGGTTCAATGGCATCGCTGTCTACTAATTCTGAAAGGTAAGGAACTCGGATTAAAAATCGTCCCAATTATTCTGAAATTGGGTGTCTCCACTAGCAAATGGGGATGAACATTTCTGCTTGGATTACTATGATTCCAAGAAGCCAGCGCAAGATTATGAGTCTTTAGTAAAATAAACAGCCAATGTTGTAACAATAAAATAGGCTAAAAAAAACCCACAGAAACTCCCTACTGAATCAGGAGAGACTCTATCCTCATTATTAAAAAATTCCGTATTAAATTACCCATATGAATCTCCAGAGGAGTGAAAAGCCCAAGATGAGGAGAAGGGAATTGAAAATAATCATTGTTTAGTTGAGATTCCGGACCTGCTGGCAGTGAATGTTGGTAGTAGGCATTAATAAACTATGTGGAGGTGTCTAGGGCCCATGGAAATCCAGACCACACACTTCATTAGGTCCTGAGCTTTCCCTGGAATCTTCTACAGGTGATGATTTCCAAGCTGTTTTGTTCTTGATTATTTCCAGTCCAAGTAAAATGGACAATAAAGAGAAGATCCTTCTATGTATTTCCATGATGGATGTTCACGACCAAAATAACTTCACCATCTGATGTATTTCACAGTCTTAAGTTAAAACAGACTTAGGATAATATGCTTGTACATCTGGTTCAGGTGCCTTCCTTACCATATGTTTGTGAAATCATCCACAGAGATGTTACAATTGTACTGTTCCCCTTGGGACCTGAACAAAATGTGCCCACAAAGAGTTACCTAATTATTCATTCCTGCCAACAACATCCTTGCCTGATAATAAGGGGGTGCTTAAAAATGAGACAATAGTGCTTTCAATCTTGAGAGATGTCAGTGCCACTTATTGTTTCAAAAACAGAAAGTCTTTTGCATTTTTTTAAATAAGAAAAAGATCCTTGGCCTTTAAAGCAAATAAAGCACTCTGCAGGTGGTATATTTGGTATTCCTGGGGGGGGGGGGGGCAAATGTTGCCATACTGATCTAAGCCAGTGCGTCCCTGGAACTTGGTGGATGAAGGCCCACGTAGCCACCGTGGAACTTAGTGACTCCAAAGGGGATAGTATCTACCGAGTGGCTGCTCCGGCAATAGTACACGTTAATGGAGAACTTTATAATTAACAAATTGCTTTCATCTCTGTCACTACATTTAATTCTCATAACAACCTTGTAGATCTGAGGAAAAAGGCACACCTTATATAGCCTTGCCAGTGGGGCTGGGTCTTTATAATGCGAACTAGCCAGAAATGAGAGCATCTTTTTTATTTAAAAAAAATTTTTTTTTAACATTTTATTTATTTTTGAGAGAGAGAGAGAGAAAGAGAAAGAGACAGCATGAGCAGGGGAGGGTCAGAGAGAGAGGGAGACACAGAATCAGAAGCAGGCTCCAGGCTCTGAGCTGTCAGCACAGAGCCTGATGCCGGGCTCCAACCCACAAACTGTGAGATCATAACCTGAGCTGAAGTCGGCCACTTAACCGACTGAGCCACCCAGGCGTTCCCTTGGAGCATCTTTTTAAAATTAAAAACTTAAAAAAGTTTTTAGTCTTGATCCGTAAGCCCATCGCCACAAAGCAGCTCTCCTTTGAGCCGTGGACAATCTGCTTTTTCCCCTGTTCCTGAACTTGCCTCCTTTTGTCTCATGACTGACTCTCTCTCGCAATTCTCTTTTGATTCAAAATAAATAATTTGATTTTGTTTCAAGGGTTAAAAAGGAAACACACAAAAAAGTGGGGAATGTAACTTAATGATTAAAATACAGGCCTACTACAAAAATACAGATCTGAATGAGACTCCAGGCCAGGTCAGAGGTCAAATGGATAAATCGTGCTCTCGGCCTAGCTTTATCCACTACTAACTCAATGTAAAAGAATGTGGCAAAGATGAAGATATCTGCCAATAAATCTGTAGGCAGGTGTTAATTGTGTATTTACGGAGAAACCAAATGCTAGGAGAGTTGTGTCTCCATAAGGATTAGGCTGACTTGACCCTAAAGGGTCAGATTAGTGTAGGGGTCATTTTTTCCCCCGAATCCAAATCTCAGGGTCAAACAGGACATGAAGTATGAGAGAAGGAGGCTAGGAGATTTGCCTCAGTTACCCAGTTCATAAATGGGTGCCAATGTCCATTTGTGTCCAAGATGCTGGTTCAAAATTACTGGGAACTACCAAGCATCCCTTCATTCTACTTTGCTAGTTGACCTCAACAGTTTTGGATCACTCAATAGCCAATGTTTTCTGGATATATATTCCCCACGAGAGGAAGAGTAAGTTATTATGAAGAAGTGATTGAATATTGGTCTCTTGTTAGGATAAGAGATTCCCCAGACGAGATGATTTCCACTCATGGTAATTTTGGACTTTCTGAAAATTCCTTCATTCTCTTAATGTTTGCTGAGTGCCTACTAGTATGTTACATGCCATGGATACAAAGTTGAGAAAGTGAGGTCCTGCTCACTGGGTATTTAAACAAGTGGAGACTCAGACTTGCAAACAAGTAAATCCACTGAGATTTATAAAATCGGATGATCCACAAAGTTGACTGGGACATTAGGATAATACATTTCAACCTGTCCTGGAAAACTTCTCAGAGAAAGGAGAAATATGAATAGGTGTTTTACAGGCAGATAAAAGATTTCAAATTGTATGTTGAGAGTTATGAGATGCTAATGATCAAATTGTAACAAGGCAATAACATAATTAAATTTTTGTATTTGAACTCTGGGGCTACTATGAAAGCACGGCGGGTTGGAAATGGAAGCTCCTGGAAAGAAATGTCAAGGATTGTATTGCAGTAGTTAAGGGAGTCGGTGGACCTGATCAAGTAACCCCCTTAGACATGACAGATAAAGGGAGAAGAATAAATAGGATTTGTTGCCCGGAATGTGAGAAGGGGGTCCAAGGGTCCAAGAATGTTGGCTTGGGAAACTGGGGGAAGGGTCTAACATGCACTCCTATAAAGAATCAAGGATGAGGCACCTTGCGGGGCTCAGTTGGTTAAGTGCCAACTTTGGCTCAGGTCATGATCTCATGGTTCATGAGTTCGAGCCCGACATAGGGATCTATGCTGACCGCTCAGAGCCTGGAGCCTGCTTTGGATTCTATGTCCCCCTCTGTCTCTGCCCCTCCCCTGCTCATGCTCTGTCTCTCTCTCTCTGTCTCTCAAAAACAAATAAACATTTTAAAAAATGTTAAGAATAAAGAATCAAGGAGGGAGAGAGAGTTTTGTGTAGTAAATAGGGATGGGCCCTGAAGCAGAGATACTCATATCTGGACATCCTGAGTTTGCAGTGCCTGTGGGATACCCAGGTGAAACTTATTTAGAAAACAGTTGGAGATATGGGCTTGGGATAGAGATTTAGATGTAAAACCTTGGAAGGGACCCAAGATTTTCCCAAAAGTTAATGGGAAAGAGAACACTGGCATTTAAGGAGAGGGGAGAGAAATAGAACCCAGTCAAGGCACCAGAAAGGAATAACCAGTGCAGAGGTAAACCAGGAGAGAGAGAGACAGAGAGAGACAGAGAGAGAGAAATGTTGTGAAAGGCAAACCAGGACTGCAAGCATGGGAGAACAGTCAGCAGGCAGGACAAGTCATATAAGATGAGAATTTAAAGTGTTTGTTCCATTGCATCAGGAAGTGAGTAGAGGCAGCCTCAGTGTGGTGACATGCCTAGAGCCAGGTTAGAATGGCTCCAACAGTAAATGGGTGATGTGGAGTCAGAGTGAGGAAATCCAGCTTGTGCTTCGTGCAAGAAGAGCTCTCAAAGAAGGAAACACAGGAGTGCTAAAAAAAAAAAAATAGTGATCTGAATAGGTTTTGTTTGTGTTTTAGCGGAAAGGGATGAACATATCTGTACACGGAGAGGAACAGCCAATGGAGATGGGAGGAAAGTAAAGCACATTTTCTCAGGAGGCAAGGTGGAATGATATCCATAGCACCAGCGGACAGAGTTGCCTTTGACAGGAAAAGTGCCTTTTGCCAGCGGTGAGGACCGGGAAAGGGCGGGTGTAGATTCAGATGGGCTTGTGGCTCAACGGGTGGGGAAATGAAGGAAGCCATTTTTGATGGCTGCCAGTCCCTAACTTAGAAACAAGGTCATCCCAAAGAGAAGATTGAACGCTCTGAAGAGTGGTAAAGGTTGGAATAGCAGCTGAGGGAAATGGGAGAAGCACATGTAATAGGACCGCCGAGTAACACTGAAGGCAAAACTGAGATTAGTTTCACTCCAGATTTATGGTCTCCATTCTCTATGGTCGTGATTTTTCTTTTTCCTCCAGCAGAGCAGTACTCAAGGAATGTTTACAGCTAAGGAGGCTCCATGGAGGATTGCTTGAAGGACATGAAGTCCATCTGTCTCCCTAGATGGTTTAGATTATATCTCAAGGTCAAGGTAAGCCATCCAAACTAAATACTTGAGCCATATTGTTTTAACTCCTTTTACTTTTACTCACTTTAAGTGAATTGCATTCTGGCGTTGGGCCTCGGCTCGCATTCTGAGAGCAATAAGCAACAATCATTGGCTGGTCAGCCTGGTTAGCATCATGGGGGACGTTGAGGGCACGCGCCTTAGAAGCATGCACGTTCCACTCAGGAGGGCACAAAGAGCCACTTCCCTTACACCCAATGCCAGAAAACAATAGGTTTTTCATTAGCAACAACAATGTGTGTTTCTGGTGTAGAGCTACGATGGCCAAGAGCAGAGCTTTGAAATCACAATGCTTGGGTTCAAATCCAGCTTCCATCATCTAGTAGCTGGTTGACCTTGACCCTCTTAAGTTCTCTGGGCCTCAGTTTCCTTGTCTGTAAAATAACAAAACTAATCCTACCTACTTCGTAAGGCTGCAGTAAGAATTAAATGACAATCAATGCAAGCGTGTTTAGCACCATTGTCTGGCCAACCATAAGTCCACCGTATGAATTTGCCCTGACCGCTGTTGTGACCATCATTACCTTACAACTGCTCTTTGGTTTTGTGTTTGTGTTTTGCCTTCATCCTCACAGTGGCATGAATTTGTATGTATTAATTCACCTCTGGTCACCAGTTAATACTGGTTTTTTTTTTTTTTGTTCTTTACCTATACCCTACTTACTTGTTATCTGCCATCCACCTCACGTCATTTTGGAATGAGGCAGAATACAAAAAAGTAAACTGAAAAGGCCCTATGCCAATCAATAGCTGTGAAGATGAGTCCCTCTGTTTTTGCTCTTGACTTAAGAAGAGTTTCAAAGAAGGTGAAAAGAACTTGGAACGTTCTTGTCCCACATTTGTATGTAGAAATGCAAGTTTCCTTGAAGTCTATTTTACCGGATATTTACTTTTCTTGCAATCATTCTTGATTGGCCCCTACAGGGACTTCGACCTAACTCAATATTTGCTCAGATACTTCTCCTTTTGAATGAACAGTGTGTTAATTTAATTGGGGAGAGGGATGGATTATTGTGGTTGGAGAGGCAGCTACAGTTTCATGGTGGGCTCAGGGCCAGATTTGCTAGTCAGGGGGCCTGCTTTGGGCTGTGGCTCTGGCACTCGCAACTCTGTGTTGTGGAACTTCCCTTGCTTCAGTTCTGTGGCTGAGTAGTGTTAACAATCATGATCTCACAGGATGGTTGCAAGAAATAAACAAAGCGCTCAACAAAAATTAGTTGAACCTGCATGTAGTGCAAGAGAGAGCATTCAAAAGGCCAAACTTGCACTTGGAAAATTGGACCAAGTAATTCAATCTTTTAAACTTATTTATTTATATCTAATGCTTATTTATTTTCTTTTTTTTAATTTTTTTTTAATTTATTTTTAAGAGACAGAGAGAGACAGCATGAGCAGGGGAGGGTCAGAGAGAGGAGATACAGAATCCGAAGCAGGCTCCAGGCTCTGAGCTAGCTGTCAGCACAGAGCCTGACACGTGGCTCGAACCCACTAACCATGAGATCATGACCTGAGCCGAAGCCAGACGCTTAACTGACTTAGCCACCCAGGTGCCCCTAATGTTTGTTTATTTTCAAAAGAGAGAGACAGAGCACAAAGAGAAAAGGGACAGAGAGGGAGACACAGGATCTGAAGTAGGCTCCAAGGTCTGAGTGGTCAACACAGAGCCCTATATGGGGCTCGAACTCATGGACTCTGAGATCATGACCTAAGCTGAAGTTGAATGCTTACCCAACAGAGCCACCCAGGCACCCCTTCTTCTAAACATAGTTAGAGGCAACCTAAACATACATCTTATCCAACTTAATTATCTGAAATATATATACTAGCCATTTAAGGGTATTTAACCAAGGGGCGCCCGGGGGGCTCAGTCAGGTAAGCGTCCAACTCTTGGTTTCAACTAAGGTCATGATCTCATGGTTTCGTGAGTTTGAGCCCCATGTCAGGCTCCATATGGAGCATGCTTGGAATTCTCTTTCTCTCCCTCTCTCTGTGCCCCTCCCCGACTCGTGCTGTCTCTGTCTCTCTCAAAATAAATAAATAAACTTTTTTAAAAAAGAGTATTTAGTCAAAAGTCAAAACGAAAAGCTTTAATTCCCTTTTAAGAATAGGCAAGAAATTTCATCTGCATGTCAGAATATCAGTGTGCCCTGTAATGTCATCAGAGAAACATGAAAAATATCCCAAATTGTATTCTTTGCTTTTACCTAAAGAAATAATCTGAGAAACCTCTGATCTCCAAGTCACATCTGCTGGATCTCCTGGCAGGTGGCGGCCATTTGGTTTTGGTTTGTTTCTCTTACTGTTACTGTTGGTGTTTTCTTGCTGCACGGACCCATAAGTACATGCGGATGAAAGGCGGCTTTGGTTTGGTTTCAAATCAAGGTGCGTGGGTGTGGGATGGTTTATCCCACATGTTGCTGTCAGCAAAAGGATTGGGGGTGATTCTTTAAGGAAATCAGAGGCCTTCCTTCTCTGTCTTCCCTCCCCCAGGCTGGACCTGGAGAGCCGGAGGGCAGGGCGTGTTGCTGGTGGGCCACTCCCACCCACCCCCCAACACCCCTGAGAAATCAGTGTCGGGTAGCACAAAAAGAGCCCGACTACAATGGTTGGTCTTCAAAGGGGCTCATTTATTATATTGCTCAGTGCCCCACAGAGTTGCTCCAAGCTCATAACTGCCACTGATTTCAAAGAGAGCTCTGAACTTGCATACGCTTCACAAGGCACGGCGCGGGATGAGAAATAGGCTGAGTGGCTTGAAGCCATGTTCAGACATTTTTTAATGTTCGTAAATGTCTTTGGCACCCTCACTTTCACATAGAAACCCACTTACCTCCTGCCGCAAAGTGTGAAATAAAGCCATTTTCAAGCCTGGGTAGGGGATGGTCTGGAAATTGGGCTAAATCTTAAAACTGCATGAAGACTGAAAATAGGATTCACAAGCTGAGGCTCAGCTCTCACTGATCACTTCTAAAGTCAGGTCACCGCAACCCCCTGCTCTGCTAGATAATGTCAGGGCATCTTTAAAGGGTTAAGACCCTTTAAAGGGTTAAGACGGTAAAATGTGGTCACCGTAGTAGCTCCCAAACTGAGGACCCCTAGCTCCAAGGCACCCTGAAATAAGTGGTCCATTGGAAGGAAACACTATTGCAACTTGGGTTTGAGGGCAACTCAAAGTGACACATCTTAGGTTAGAGATCAACATTTCCTACCTCCCTCCTGTCTCAAGAGGTACTGTGAGACCCCACTTGGTCCCAGGAGGTTTGTGGGAGTCAGACTAAGATCCAACAAAGGCATTCTTACTGACCACTCACAAAAGCTCAGACATGTGCCCTGATTCTGTTCCTGTGGCTCTCCAGTCCCCAACACAAGGAGAGAGAGAGTTTCCTTAGGGACTCAGAAGTGACTTCTATACTCCAGGAAGCTCTTCAATAGGTCATCCTGGAGCCCTCAAGATGGCTTTATGAGTGCCTTGCTTTTAGAAGGATGCAGGAAAAAGGTGTCCACTCCACAGGCACTGTGCAATAAACATTTACTAAATCTTGGGCGATGTGTTATATTAGCCACCATCTTTAGTAGGAAGCAAGAAGTTATCTATTGGGAGAAAAGGAATTAAATGATGAGACATTAGTTGTGGTTTTCAGAAATACAGGAACGCCCTCCACTAGTTTGAAGCCATTCGGCCTCTTCAAGAACGTACTGCCAAGCATTTGTCTACGACACATCCTCGCTCTTTCTTCGTTCCCTGAACCCATGCTTGCTGAGCACCGCTGCAAGCCCATGTGAATTCCACTTGCTGGGGTGCAGCAGCCGACCCAAGTCCCCACCCTCAGTGAGCTTGTGCCTTAGAGGTGAAGACGCATGGTAACCAAGTACGTACGCAAGCTCTCGGGCATCTGACATGTTGGGAGAGAAGCAGGAGAGAGCGGGGAACAGCAGGGTGAGAGGACGAACAACTTGGGATGGGATGGTATTGTGAGGTGTCCTTTGAGTAAAGAACTTTTCGGGAGCCTTGCTTTTAAATGCTTGCCTTTTTTATCTTTCTGTTCGATCAAATGTTAGTAGAAAGTAACTCAGAATTACCTACGACATCTTTTTAAAACATACAAAGTAAAGGTATCTTGGGGTGCCTGGGAGGCTCAGTCGGTTAAGCGTCCGGCTTTGGCTCAGGTCATGATCTCACGGTCTGTGGGTTCAAGCCCCGCATCGCGCTCTGTGCTGACAGCTCAGAGCCTGGAGCCTGCTGTGGATTCTGTGTCTGTCTGTCTGTCTGTCTGTCTCTCTCTCTCTCTCTCTACCCCTCCCCTGCTTGCACTCTGTCTCTCTCTCCCAAAAATAAATAAACATTCAAACAACTTTTTTAAGAAGAGAAGTAAAGACATCCTACCCAAAGATGAGATTGTGAATCAGCCCTGCTCTCAGGACCTGGCCACGGTTTGGCGGTGCTGCGATGCAACCAGGAAGCACGTGCCATGGAACCGGTCTCTTGCTCCACACACGGTGAGCGCTCAGGAAATGCCGCTCACCTGCACATGAGATCCACGGTCTTACATCAGCTCCAAAAGTAGTGTTTTTTTGACAAAAGGACTGTCTCCATGTTTGTGCAGGCACATACAGCCGTAGAGACAGATGAGGCATCACAAGTGGCTCCTGGAAATTTATCAAACCGTATTTATTCACAGTAGCGTCCCCAAATTTCTCCATCATCAATATAAATACCTCTGACCAATCTGTCTTCACTTACTGCTTCCCTCAAATATTTGAGGCAACATGCCAGCGGGCCGCCTCCCTTCTTTCTGGCCCATCTCCTTATCTCCAAGATGAGACAGCCACCCCTACTCCTAAAACACGACATATTTCTATACTTTCCCCCTTCCTTTGATCCCTCCTTTTTCTTTCTTCAGTGTCTGGTGTGGCAGGCATGTTGAACTCCTACAGTCTCCGTCCTAACCATGCTAGAAAATATTAACTCTTAATATAAATACTCTTAGAAGCACTGAAAAGAACAGTGTGAAATGGAAAGACATGAAAGTCAGTAATATTTTTTATTGGAGAACATTTCTCAGGAGAATACACGAATACTGCTTTCATTCATGTTACTCACTTGTACCCTCCGTTACACCCAGCAGTTACAACTCCTTTTACATGTGTGTCTCATACATTCCTCTTAATTTCTGCTTCTCAAAGTGTGGTTCATGGCCAGCAGCAGCAGCATCTCTGGGAGGTGGCTAAAAATGGAGACTCCCAGGCTGCCCCCCAAAACCTACTGAAACAAACCACATTTTAACAAGGTCATCTGGCGCTTGGTAGTTTGAGGACCTGTACTCTCCATAGTCTTGTGAGGGAACTGGAAATTCTCTTGCCTGTTTGAAAGATGAGAAAGAAGCAAAACTGGGGGCGGGGGGTGACTCGGTGGCTCAGTCGGTTGAGCATCTGACTCTTGATTTTCACTCAGGTCATGATCCCATAGTCTGTGAGTTTGAGCCCACACTGGGCCCTGCACTGATCATGCAGATCTTGCTTGGGATTCTCCCTCTCTCACTCTTTCTTTCTCTTCCCCTTCCTAATGCATGCATACTCTTTCTCTATCTCAAAAATAAATAAACATTAAAGAGAAGGAAGGAAGGAAAGAAAAAAAGAAACAAAGAGAGAAAGAAAGTAAAAGAAAAGAAAAGAAAAAAGAAAGAAGCAAAACTGGGGACCAAAGATGTTCATTTAGCTAATAGGGAACAAGACATGAAGTCAAAGACCAATCTTTCCGCAAAACGATGTCCCCTCTTTGGACACTCTGGGAAGAAACGGTTGCATACCTCTCTTTGGATCTGATATTGCCCAGCCCAGTATTTCACAAGGAGCATCTGTACAGTAATTATAGCCTGATATTGTCCCCTGGTGGTAAGTCAGCAAATGTTAATCTCCTACACGATCGTATGTTCCTTAATAGTCTGGTCTTGCTGCCTCTGGTCTAAAGAGTCTAAGGTTAATTACATGAAGGAAACTTCAGATTTGGAAATTTCTCCAATTTTTTCCACTTCCTTATCAGAGAAGAACATGTTCTCTGGTTCACAGAATTTTTGAAGTTTCTGTTGCAGTTTGGTTTTCCTAAAGCAGTGGAAAAGGGAGCAGCCACTAACCCAGAGGAAGCCCTCCTTTGTGCACCAAGCTCCAGACTCTATGCGTTAGCTCCTCATTCTCAGGGAGACCTCAGGGATCGGCTCCGTTACCCTGGTTTACAGTTGTGGAGGCGCAGAGTCAAGGAGCAGACGTGGCAGTGCCGGAACCCAGTCACATTCCATCCTACATTGCTGGCCTCTTCATGGGAGTCTTGCCTGAACTGGAAGGTGAGCCAAGGCAGGGGAAGGGACTATCATTCCCTGCTGTCACTGACAATGTGACGCTTACCACCCACCCACCATATTTTCTGAAGGAGAAAGATGGCCGCCAAACTCCTCCTGGCTTTAAGGGTGAAGTAACAGGAGAGACATCAAAACAAAGAGGAACCGACTCACCTAGAGGGATACATGTTACGCAGGCAGAACCTCCCCGTAATGAACCAAAAAATCACCCCGGCGGGGTCGCTGGGCAGCATAGTTGGGAATGCCCATTTCCTCACCATACAAATTGGCTAAAATCCAGACATAGGATGGAAGCCAGGCTCTCTGAACTGGCTCACCTTAAATTCTTCATGCTCACCAGAGAAGCAGAGCATTTCTTACTCTTTAAGAAACAAGAATGAATCGATTTCTCACTGAGAAAGGCATCATCTCCCAGGCTCTCTCGTATCCGCATTCTCAAAACTCGAGCTCTGTCAGCCCAGGCCCATCTGAGACACTGGACCGAAATATCCTCTTGTGTTACTCGCCGGGAGTCTGCTGATAGTTCGTGTGCACGTCGCTCCCCTCGTCTTAAGGATTTAAATAGAGTTATAACTACTCGGATTTTAATATATGCTACAACTGTTTTGCTGGCTTGGCATTTAAGGCTGCAAACTTTCCAATCTCTTCTAGAAGCATGACACCATAAAAGGGACTACCGTAATTAGGAATAAAACTGTGTAGTCCTCATTAACCAGAAAAGCACTTTCTAAACCCAGGGAGGCTCTACTTCTATTCCAAGAAAAGTCAAGAAAATGGTGCCTCAAGAACCCTATAAAGATTTTGGGTCAACCTGTCCTCTCTGGAATTGACTGGGGCTGATGTGAAATGCCTTTAAAAGGCAAAGGAACAAATACTTCTAGCAGAAGAGACCTAAGTGGAGAAAAGGCTGAAGGGTCCTGTTAAGCTCAATCTTATTTCAAGTTGTGCTATTATTTAAGTGTTGATTGCCCAGATTCATTCCGTCTTAGTGCATTGTGATAGATCCGGCCCTGCTTAGCCAAGGACGTTATGGTAACTGGTTGTGGGTCTACTGTTCTCATGGTTACAACATGTGACCAGAAGAATGCTTTCTGAATTGAGGCCGGGAGTGATAAGTCCCTGGTGACTCAAAATAGCTAAGGAGTGTATATAAAACCAGGCACAAGCTAGTCTGAAAGATAATTGCAGGCTTTACTTTAGTTCTTTAATCTCCACATCCATTTCTGTCCTGCCAGAACTGTCTACACAGGGGCCTCGCTATGGCATTAGTCACAGTAAGAACCAAATGTTTTGTAAGCCGGTACCTTCTTATACCTGTCCAGGGGGTTTGGTCACTCAAATCACAAATGAACCATGTTAGAAGGGTTTCGGCTATGAGGCAGCCCCACACACAGGAGGAGGACAAGAACGTTCTGAAGGAATTTGATTTATTTATGTTTTCTGCATAGCGTTTGCGAGGTGTCTGGCTTCCTGGAAAAGCTACATTGATAGATTGCAGAGAGCAGAACATCTAGCCCGTATTCTCGCTTTTTGCTGAAGTTCTTATCACCCATGTTTTAAAACGTAATTAAGCTATGGTTCATTTATAACAAAAGGACACTGAACAAGATCCTGGCTCTAATCTCTAACTTGTCACCAACCAGCTCTGTGGCTCTAGGCAAATTAGCTGTCCACCCAGAACTCGCTGTTTTGTCTTGTAATCATAACAGCTGAATTTATTAAACACTTTCTCCAATGTCGGGGGTAAGCCAGGCCATTTGACTAGAGGATATCACTTAAACCTCGAACACCTCTCATGGGTAGGTTCTGTTATTACGTCCAATTTGGAGATAAGGAAACTGAGGCACAGAAAGGCTGAACGGCTTGTCCCCAATGACACAGCTTGGATGCAGAAGAGCCAGGGTTTCACCAACTTTTCTTGGCCTGAGCTCCTAAACCCCTGGGTGGCATGCATCTCTGACCCGCCCTCCCCGCCCCCCACGCCCAAGGAGGCGGTCTTGCTCCAGAAATCCCTAACTGTACTTAGGGACGATTTGGCTTAACTCTTGTGGCTCATCTAAGCTGTTGTGTGTTGTTTCATTTCTTAATTTTTAAAATCTCTTTAGTTTCTAAAATCTTGTTTTCTCAACTGAGTAAAATGTCTGAATGAGTCCATGGAAAGACCACCTCCTTGAGGACGATTTAGGTTTTATGCCCTTTATAGAATCCTTCCTTTATAAATGGAAATAATAATGCCTGGTTTAAAGGTTATTGGGAGGCTCCAAGCAAAATGGCTATAAGGTGAAAAACACTATATGAATAGTATTTGTTACTCATTTTATTTTTTTAATTTTTTTAATGTTTATTTTTATTGTTGAGAGAGAGAGAAAGAGAGAGACAGTGTGAGTAGGGGAGGGTCAGAGAGAGAGGGAGACACAGAATCCAAAGCAGGGCTCCAGGCTCTGAGCCAGCTGTCATCACAGAGCCCGACACGGGGCTCAAACCCACGAACCGTGAGATCATGACCTGAGCCAAATCCGGATGCTCAACCGACTGGGCCGCCCAGGCGCCCCTACTTGTATTTTAAAATACCCTTTCAGGGAAGACTTTCTTACACAACCTATTCTTCGCGGCATGGAGCTCTGTGCCCTCACCGTTGGGAGATGCTGGAGAGGATGGATGCGTTGACCATTACTTTGTGCTTTGCAATTAAGAAAAGACTTCTTAAATGCATTTTTATTTACCTTCACGCCATTTATTGATGTGGCAGGAAGAACAGTTTCGTGGGGATACTGAAGCAAAGGAGGAGACCTAACATTGACTGTGGACCTGAATTCATCCGAGGCATTACGTCACTAAATGCCCGCCATCTGTCTGTCAGAAAGATGAGCAAAAGCTGAGTACGATGATGTTAGGGGGCTTCCACAGATCGCACAGCTCTTGGCTGAGAGTTCAGATTGAAACAGAGACCGGGGTTTTGCCACACCATAGTGAAGACAAATTTTCTTTAAGATGTTTGAGGCTGAAGCTCTAGGTACATATTGCGCATGTATCATTATATTAAGACGTCCAAATTAACAGTCAGCATTTTCATAAATGTAACGATCAACCATTAGAGCATCAAGGTAAGAATCCTAAAAGCACACATGAGAAATGACTTTGAAATCAGCGAGTTCAACAACCAGTCCGTGGCTTTTGCAGCTTCTACTCGGCCACCTCCTGTGACGTGGGACTCAGCATCCCCCGTGGCACACAGCTTCTTCTTGAACACTTAGCCGGCATTGCCACTAGGGTCTCCCTCAGGCACTTCAAACTTAAGATGCTTAAAACTTAGTTCATAAAGTGGTTTCATAATTTTGTGTAGGGTTAATGGGGGATTTGGGCTTAGCAGAGGAGAGGGAGCGCTACAGAAGGGAACATTATCCCATCAATAATTAACCACAGATTACATTCTAAAAAACCATTCACTTTTTCATTACTGAGGCCAAAGGAAAAAGCCAGTAGAAATTGTTACCCTGTCTCCTTGGGATTTTCCAAGATGGTCTTGTCTCAGCTTCGGTGCTCTGTTTGCCTTAGAAGACGATCATATTCATCAGGGTCCCCAGCAAGAAGCTGACGGTGCAGTCAGGTGGAACCTGAGGCAGGTTAATGAAGGGACATTTACAAAAGTATGGGCAGGGATCAGGGAAGTCAACAGAGTATGGTGAAGTGTCCCCAGGCTGGCAACAGTGGAGAACTTTGAATCTGTGGACAGAGAGCGTGAGGGGAAGGAGCAGATCCCAGGGCCCAAGAAAGTCCCTCTGGAAGATGACCCCCACATACACCAAGAAGAACTGTGGCCTGAGGCGGATGTTTGCTGATAATCGGAAGCTCAACAGAGAGATACCCTGACCTCACTATTCCTCACGATGGCTCACGTTCCGGTCGGTACCAGATGGAAGACCAGACAAGGGAGGTTACTAACATGGTCCAGCAGCATCAGCGGCCCCCAGGACCCAGAGCGAGACCCGGAAGTGCAGATAATTCCACAGCACGACGTTCCCTGCACCCCTGAGTGTTCCCTGAACCTTGTTTTCCCTCTCACTCCTCTTTTGCTTTTATCTACACCGTCTTCCCCCATTTCCATCTACTAAATCAGCAATAGGAAAGACAGCTAATTTGAAAGTAGCCTTGGGTCATGGATGGAAATGATAATCCTATAGCTCTATTAGATTTTGCCATTAAAAGAGTTAGCATTTGTCTCCTAGATCTCCCGAGTTAATTCTAAAAGAAATTGTGTGACCCCGCTTCCACATTTTTGTGTCATAATTAGAAGACTAAAACTGCTAAGAAATATATAGAGATACACACACACACACATTTAGAGCCTGGTTAGTGTTCACACATCACGTAAACTTTTCTGTTTCTCTCATTTCTTCCTGAGACTTTGTCTAATTGTTCTTTGTTAAAGCCTTTATTATGCTTTAAATACTACCAGTGTAAGCTCTAAGTTCTGAATTACTAGTCTCTTTGCTTTCTCCCTATCCCAATATGTTCAAGGCCCTGCCTTTGGGGAATTAGGTTTTAACTAAAGTTTTCCGAGACTAAAGTTTTCTGAGGAAGGGGTCTCAGAACCAGATTGTCCCATGGGGTCTGCTAACGGGCTTGAATATAGAGAGGGCTGACGAGGAGAATTCATTTCAGACAGACCAGGTCCATTGGGAGGGCCATTGGTGGCAGAACCCTTGACATGGATTTGACACAATTTGAACAAGTTGGAGGACATTTTTGCATCCATATTACTTGGCTGTCACTGTGATAGTCAGTTCACTGGTGTTTTGAGCCTGAGATAGTTTCTTTTCAGACTCCTCTGAATCATATACTAGTCTACTCCACCATGCTGTGAGGCACCAGTCAGGATCAATACAGCCCGGTGATACAGAGGGCAGATCCTAATGCAGCATAAGCAGAATAAGGACAACATTTTGTTTTGAAAGGGAGCTGATACATTTGTATCACATTATCTACATTAGGGGAGGCTTCAGAGTTCCGTAATTCTTTCAGGCCCTTAATGTTTTTTCCCCTTAATGTTAGTAGTATGGCAGATAACACTGAGAAATAAGCCTTTTTAAATTCACACACTCAGTCACGTATTTATCAAGCCACTTAGTTGAGGCAAATATGGCAGTAGGGCCAGGACCTGAAATAGGGATATAAGTAAGACGTGACCCCTCCCTTAAAGAACTTGTAATTTAGATGAGTGGCCATATCACATCAAAATGGGGGAAAATTCTGAAAGCAAAACATTGTCAGAGACTCTCTTCCAGTGGGACCTTTTCATCTGTTTCATGCCGCAGCCCTTAAGCTGACAAGGATCATGCGGCCATAGGAGTGAAGTCCTCGGGGTTGTATATGCGCCGTGGGCTCAACAAATCCACTACCGCAGTCATCAGGGGGTTGTTATGGCGAGCCCATCCCCCAGCCTCCTGACACCATAGCCCCAGACTGCAGTCAGTCCTTGGGTTGAGAAGTTGCAACAAACTCCTAATCAATTTCTTTGTTTATACTCAAGAGTATCTTCCCTTTATTCCCCCTAAATCCATTCTCTAGCACCCCTCTAATCTTAGTCAAACATGCCTCTGATAATCCCTATTTCCCTCCTCAAATGCTTCACAATTTCCCATGTCTGCCAACGCAAGGTCCAGACTTGCCGGGGAGGGCCCCCCTGATTTGATTCTTGCAGACTTCTCCCACCCCTCCCCCTTCATTGGCACCTTTCTATGGCTTCTGCCATTAGGGACCTATTCTGGTGAGCCCCACCCAGCTTGTGCTTCCTGCTCTAACGCCTCCATGCCTTTGTGCAAGATGTCTGTCTCCCTGGGCCAGTCTTCCCCTTGCCTGCCTAACTCCACCTCTGCTCTGTAGGTCTAGCTCCACCTCTCTCCATCTCTGCTTCTACCTCGCAAGCACCGTGATCTATTCCTTGGACAACTGCGGTAGCTTCCTAACTGGTCTCCTCTCTGCATCCACTTGGGCCCCCTTCCGGTGCATTCTTGACTGCCAGGATGATGGTAACCGTCACACAAACTGTGTTTCCCCTCTTCCTATCACATTCAGGATAAAGAACACAATCTTTACCAGGTCCAGACAGAAGGGCCTTTCCAGACCCTGCTTCTCCAGCCTCATCCCCCCTCATGAGCTTGCTCCAAACACGACAGACTTCTTTCATGCCTGTGGATGCCTTTGAATGCTGGGTTTCCTCACGCACAGGTTTTGCACATGCTGCTCCCTCTTAGCTTGTTCATCTTTCCTACCCATTCCACAGATCTCAGCTCAAAAATTACTGTCAGAAGGAAGCCCTCCTTGATCTCTCTGGTCCTGGGTAAGTCTCTTTATTCTGCTCTCTATGGAGGAGTATTCCTTTCTTCACAGTGCCTACCTCAGTCTGCAGGTGGTTGTAATTAATGTCTGAGTCTGCCCCAAAAGCGAGCTTCAGGAGATACAGATAGCACCTGATTTTGTTCATCATTAGATTCCTAGCCTAGCACAGTATCAGGTGCTAAAGGGATTCTCAAAAACATTTTAATCAATCAATCAATCAATCAATCAATCAATTTTCCAAGACTCTGTTACTTCATTTGGAAAGCTCTACCATCATTACCACTACCATCACAGGTGGGATTGGCCTCCAGCAGCCTATATATGTGTTTGAGCACATGCCTGTATGCTGTTTTATTTCACCTGCCAGTCCCTTAAGGATCTCCGAGTCCAGAGAGAGAAGCAATATCTTAATCCATGGTACATCCACTATACCTGACACATAGATGGTGAACAATACATATATCATCAGTTAAGTGTTTTTTAATTGAAGTAAAATTCACACAACATTAAATTTTAACTGTTTTAAAGTGTCTAATTCAGTGGAATTTATTGCACTCACAGTGTCGTACAATCATCACTGTCTAGTTCCAGAACATTTTCATACCTGTTGAGTTGTCGTTCCCCACTCCTGCCTTTCCCCAGCTCCTGGGAACCATTAATCTGCTTTCCATCCCTACACCTTTCCATACTGGGACATTTTGTACCAAGGGAATATGTGGCCTTTTGGGTTTGGTATCTTTCACTTAGCCTAATAGTCTCAGGATTCTCCGTGTGATAATACGCATCAGTATTTCATCTTTAGGGCTGAATAATACTCCATTCCATTGGACGGATACATCACATTTTGTGACTTCATCCAACTGACCGGCATCTGGGCTGTTTCCACCTTTTGGCTATTGTGAATGGTGTTGTGAGCTTCCGTATAATAAGTCTTTGAGTACCTGCTTTCAGTTCTTTTGCCGTATACCTAAGCACTGTGTCACATAACTGTATGTATGCCTGAGTGACCAGCCACCAAACTGTTTTCTGCAGAGGTGCATCATTTCCACTCCCACTAGCGACGCAGGAAGGCTCCAGGTTTTCTTGACATCTTCACCAAGCCTTGTTGTTTTCTGTAGTCGCTGTTATTTTTCGAAGCGGTGATGATAGCCAGCCTCACAGTACCTCACTGTGGCAATACCAGCTCCTACCCACTAGGATGACTACTATTAAAAAAATATTTTTTCAGAAAATAACAAGTGCTGGTGAGGATGTGAAGAAATTGGAATCCTTGTACACTGTTGGTGGGAATGTAAATGGTGCACAAAGGAAAACCTACTGTCATGGAAGACAGTGTGGTGGTTCCTCAAAAACTTTAAAATAGAATAACTGTGTGACCCATCGATTCCACTTCTGAGTATATAACCCCAAAAATTGAAAGCAGGGACTGGAACCGATATTTGGACACCTATGTTCATAGCTGAATTATCCGCAATAACCAAAAAGTGGTAGCAACTCAAGTGCCCTTCAGTGGATGAATGGACAAACAAGATGTGGTGGCTACAGACAGCAGAATATCACTGAGCAGCTTTGAAAAGGAAGAAAATCCTGTTAAATGCCACAGTATGGATGATGCTTGAGGACATTATGTGAAGGGAAATAAGCCATTCACAGAAGGACAGATTGTGTCTGATTCCACTTTCGCGAGCAGTCACATTCAGAAAGTAGAGGGGTGGTGGGGTCATGGGCGAGAGAGGTTTTGCAGAAGGTTGAGAGGGGCTTCTGTTTTCTCGAAAGAGGCAGAAAGCAAGCGGGCGCTCCTGTGGGATTGTAGCCTGGACGTTTCGCTGTCCCCTGTGTTCCACCAACAGCAAAAGGAGGCTCTTCCTCATCTGAAGCCTCCTCAATGGTTGAGAGGCCACGAGGCATGGCATTCAGAAAAGAAGTGTCAAGTCAATGCAACGGGAGGAAAAGAACCCTGGAGAAACTGACTGAGACGGCAATAACTTTAGGAAGGTACTGTTGGAAACCACTGCGTGAGTGGAGGAAGCGAAGGAAGTATTGGGAATTGGTCACAAGGTGGCTGGTCCAGAAAGAGGAAGACATTCTAGAGAAAAACGCTAAGGCCCAGGGGTTCCGGCTGAAGAGCAGAATTGTTGGCTGGCCAGGTTCTTATTTAAAGATAGAAAAACACCCTATTTTCTAGAAGTAACTAATATTTATTACCTGAGTGTTAGTCCTGATGAAACACCCAGCAAATTACGGTATTTGTAAGCAGATGTTTTATAAGTGGAAGTCATGGAAATACCCAGAGAAATCAAAAAGCAGAAAGTGCTATGGTTCAGAGTCACATAGTTTGGGATTCTTTTTAATAAAAATTCCTACTTATTTTGTGGCAGGAAGAACACCAGGGAATAAAATTATTTTGAAAAGAGGCTAGATGAACTACAGTTCATAATACTCCCCCAAAATGGGCAATACATAATTGTATCCGAATACACATCCATATCTAGCTGTTTGAGTAACTACTTAGGCTTTCTTTAAATGATTATTCAGGAAAAAAAATTTCAGTTGGGATTATCCTTACTTTTTATAACCCCTTTTCTTTCCTGGTATGTGGCTTTTAGCCAGTCCTCGGATTCTCAGAATGCTTCCGAAAAAGATGAATTAAGGAAAAGGAAAGGAAATTCAAATAAGTCAATGGGACCTGCTTGGCAATTGTGAAATAGAACATGTGATTAGGAAGAGGTTGAAATGAGCTAAAAATCAAGGCAACTGCTTTTTTCAGTAGTACTTGCTATTTCTACCCTCTATTTCCAGAGAGGAAGGGAAACTAAAATGGTGTAATAAAAACAGCTAATATTTATCCAACTAAGCATATGAGTTGCTAGGGCCAGTTCTAAATGCTTCCCACGTATTATTAACTCACTTAATCTTCACATCACCCCTGTAAGGACACTGGCGTGTAAGAGTCCACCCCTGAATTTTCAGGAATTTTGTGAGCCTGTCGGTGGCTTGGAATCAGCCATTGTGGGAGTATTTATTTATACCATGGAAATCGACATATGTTACAAATCGGGGCTTCTGGGGGGAGAGCCATTTGTTAAACATTTTCTAGAATACCACTGCTGTTGGCCTTCTTTCACAGACGGGGAGACTGGGACACCGAAAAGTTAGGTAAATTCTCCGTGATCACGCAACTAGTAGTTAAAATTGTGTGCTAGGCAGCACAACTAGAGAGCCCAGGCTTTTCACCATCATTCCATACTGCTTCTGATGTGACTAACCTGCTCTGGCTGGATTTGGAGAGCCTGGAACTCTAATTTGGACTCTTTTACTATCCACTGTTTAAGCTTCCTAAGTCTCAAGCCATTTTATAATAGCAATGTTACAATCTAAGAATGTTTAACTCTTATCTCTGCTATGTCACAAATGACATGATTATCCCCTTCTTTCTTTCCTTCCTTCCTTCCTAATTTTGATTGAGTCTTTGCTATAAAGTAGAACGTATGTAAACTCTTAGGACTTTTGGCAGCATGTTAGGAGGGCTATAGTGAATTTTCTCCCTAATGCTCCCATACTGCTTTCCTCATTATCGTAGAAAGCAGAACAGGTGTGCTGACAGTGGGCATCATCATCATCATCATTAATAAATATTTATTGAGCATGCCCTTTGTGCTGAGCTCTGAGGACACAGAGAGGTAGGAGAGAGTCCTAGAAGCTTGCCCAACAAGTGGCTCAGGTAACAAGTAGAAGTTGTAAAAAAGAGAGAGGAAAGTAACCACAATATGTGAGGAAGTCTTTCTGGAGGAGGGAAAAGCACCTGAGCTAAAAGAAGCATCAAACAGAACGAAGGCATAGGTAAGCAGAATGGTCTGAAGGAAGGGACAGGGGCAATTATCACTTCTCTGTGTGGAATAGTAAGTGGTGTGATTTGGCCTGAAGAGAAGTTCTGGCACAGGAGATGAGGCTGGAGAGGATGGACTGCTGTGTGAAGAGGGCCTTGGAGCTCAACTGAGGAACCTGGGCTTAATTTTTTGAACAGTAAGGAAATCACCCATGGTTCTGAGCACACCAAAGACGTGAAAAACCGTGCTATGAATAAGATGAAATTTAGCCCGGTGTGTAGAATGAATTGAAGGAGCAAATTGCTGGAAACAGAGATAACAGTAAACTAGTAGTCTATTATGAAAGCTTCTCCAACATGGAAAATCCGCATGGAATAATTAGAATTGTAAGCAAGATACAATTAAAAGTGCAGACTGTGGTTACAACCGTACAAACACATACGCGATAGGAAATGTTGGGAAAAAACTCCAACTACATTGTCACCATGATTGGATTGGGCTGGTGGAATTATGGATGATTTTTTTTCTTTAATCAAATTTTTGGTTATGTGATTGTAGTTTATCATTATAAAAATGTGTGTAGATAATTGAAAAATTATTGAGAGAAAAAGAGACCCTTCAAGGGGACACATGTTTGGGGCAAAATGACAAATGATGCTTTAGACAGAGCAAGATAAAGGGAAACCAAACAGGATGGCTTGGGGGCAGCTGGAGATACAGGGTTGGGTCCCATTATTAGATTGTTCCCATTTTATAGAGCCGAGACAGAAAATTTGGATAGTGATTAATGTTTGCCACCCTGTTTTGTGAGCCATAAATATGAATGCAGAGTTGGAGGGAGCTCAGAGCAGGAAGCGCTGAGCAAGACCTGAACCTTGGGGCTTTTTGCCAAACAAGGGGCAGAAGAGGCAGAAGGGAAGTCCATACATGGGACTGAACATAATTTACCCAAGAAGGAGGAGGAGTGTTCAGACCTGTTAGGACAAAGAGACTAATGCCAGTTAGTTCATAGTCATTTCATTTATTGAGTGTTTTCCTCTGTATTAGCAACATGTGTACACTAGACCACATCTACTGTCTTTTATAATTCTTGTGACAGCTTTGTGTCCGGTGCCATTACTATATTGCCCCCATCTTATAGAGCTGAGACAGAAAAGTTAAGATAGAAGGAAACAGAGATTCTGTGGCACAAATCCTTCCACTTTGTAAGTGAAGTTAAAAGGACTCCTAAGTCAAGGTCACATGACTCCAGGGGCGAACCACATTTGGAGAGAAGAGGTTCTGTGGGAGCCAGGCTGTGCACACAACACCCCCTCCATGATGGCCGGCCATCCTGCAGGGTGGCTGAGTCTTGCCGTAACTTGCGATGGATTTTCAGAATTGGTATCGTAAGGACTTTGGTGGTTATTTCCTCATACTTACTTTCTACATTTTCTCAATACATAAACTGTCTAAATGTACAGATTTCGATGCTTATGCCACTCAGTGTTATTTAGCTGCTCCAAGCAGCTTTCCTAGTTCATTATTAGCCCTGTATCTGATGTCATATGGGACAAAGCTTTTAAACATGGTAGCGAACCCATCACTACAGTGAGAACTCGTTCCTGGAGTGAGGCAGGGTGCGTGCTGTTCAAGAGAGAGGAGTTGTGATCATTTAGCCGAATGCTGATTACAAGTTTAATTAAAATGAGGGGCACCTGGGTGGCTCAGTCGGTTAAGCGTCCCACTTTGGCTCAGGTCATGATCTCAAGGTCTGTGAGTTCAAGCCCCGTGTCAGAGCCTCCTTCGGATTCTGTGTCTCCCTCTCTTTCTACGCCCCCCACCCCCACTCTCACTCTGTCTGTCTTGTCTGTCTGTCTCAAAATAACATTAAAAAATTATATATATTGGTGACTCAAGCCTACAACACAAGGTGTTTAGAAGTTGCGTAAGTGATCTTCTCTTTTCATGTTTATATTGATAGCATCTTTGATGCAGATAGTTACTAGTTTTGCTCTGTTTTCAAAAAGACCCTGAATACACAAATTAGCATAGGTCAAATACTATCTCCTCCATAATGATTAGTGACCAACAAATCCATCATGAATCTGCTAGCACCTTGGGCCCTGGAAGGGTTACTTGAATTTAGAACTATTTAGAGGGGCGCCTGGGTGGCTCAGTCGGTTAAGTGCCAGACTTCAGCTCAGATCATTGATCTCATGGTTCATGGGTTTGAGCCCCGCGTTGGACTCTGTGCTGACAGCTTACAATCTGGAGCCTCCTGCTTTGGTTTTTGTGTCCCCTTCTCTCTCTGCCCCTCCCCTCCCTCTCTCTCTGCTCATGCTCATGCTCTCTCTTTCTCTCAAAAATAAATAAACATTAGAATTATTTGAATTTCACAGTATAAATTCTTACCAAGGTAGGAAATTTTATCAATTTGGTGTTAACATAATACATAACCTGTTAGTCACATGAATTAGGATATTATCTCTATTTTACTAGATTTCCAAAAATTCAAGACTGTTGCATATGCAATTTTAGATGTATTTATGCTATTACTGGATTTAAATATTGGTTAAATTTTATATTTAATATCTACTACAGTTGAGGGGCTTTTGCTCACACATACTAACCTGGGTTTGTAAAATTGACTTACAAAGAAGGATTCTATTATAAAAAATGTAACTATTATTGCTATACCCTGAAATCTCTATAGAAAAAAAAGTTAAAGCAATTCATAAATATTATATCTGGCTACCTGCCAATTATGTAGAAAAATAAGTCCTTTAATGGACTTCCTTCATTGTCATCTAGCGCTTTTACTTGGTATCCACATACTTAAACATATGGTCCAAGTACAGGAGCCTGGTGGAAATTTTTATTTTACTAACATTCATATGATATAATCCATAAAGTCCTGATCATGAAGCCCATGTTTTATTTTTTTAATGTTTGTTTGTTTCTTTGTTTTGAGAGAGAGAGTGTGTGTGTATACATGAGTGAGTAGGGGAGGGGCAGAGAGAAAGGGAGAGAGAGAATCTCAAGCAGGTTGTCAGCACAGAGCCTGACACCGGGCTCAAACCCACAGACCGTAGTAATGAGATCATGACCTGAACCAAAACCAAAAGTCCAGCATGTAACCGACTGAGCCACCCAGCAGCCCCATGAAATCCATGTGTTAATAACCTGACCTAAAGGAGTATTTAGGTGAGGGCGAAAAGTTCCTGAAGTGTGTATCTCTGTTGGTCCAAGGACTATTTTCTTAAAATTTTGTTAATGTTTATTTATTTTTGAGCGAGTGAGCGAGCAAGCAAGAGAGAGAGAGAGAGAGAGAGAGAGAGAGAGAGAAAGAGTGTGTGTGTGTGTGTGTGTGTGTGTGTGTGTGCGCGCCCGCTCACGCGCGTGATTGGGGGAGGGACTGAGAGAGAGGGAGACATAGACTCTGAAGCAGGCTCCAGGCTCTGAGCTGTCAGCACAGAGCCTGACATGGGGCTCGAACTCACAAACCATGAGATTATGGCCCGAGTTGTAGTCGGCTGCTTAACCGACTGAGCCACCCAGATGCGCCCCCACCAAAGGAGTGTTTTTGAACTCACTGTGAATTCTGAGTCGTGGTAGGGTGTGTACAGCAAGGACAAAGAGAAAAAGAATAGAAACCATGAACTTCAGAGGGCATTGCTGTTAGTAAGGGAAAGTGCTGTTCGAGGAGACTTTGTTGTAGTCACGGTGTCTGTCGGCCCAGATCCACTCCGTACTCTGCTGCTGGGCTCCTTGGGGCACGTGGGCTGCACTGCCCACACTCCTGTGTCCACCCACCAGCCCATGGGAGACACTGGCAAGAGACCAGTCAGGTGAAGGACAGGAAGGAAGTAGGCAGACTGTATCTGGCTGCCTCTCAGCCACAGCGGCACCCCCACCGGGGCTCTGAGGACCATCATGGTTTCTGATCTCACTGGGAGACCGTGGTCTGCGGGCTGTGTTAATTCTGCCGCATCCCTTGGATCCCTCAGCTTTGGGGCGACAGTGACTTCTTTCAGTTGCCCCTCTCAGTTCCGTATTTGACTTCTCAGTTCTTCCCTCGCCTGTGGGACCAATTTCCTAAATTAAATTCCTCTGTTTTCCTGGTTAGACCCTGACTGGCACAATTCACTATGTACCCACGTGTGTGTATACTGGGTCATGATATAGAATACATTTCTGTGCTGAGAGCAGTTGTTAAAGCGGTTTGAAAGCCGCAGTCTGTGAAAATAAATTTGACAGCATGCCGTGGATAGTGCTGGGCCCATTTCTTCACTTGGGCATTGATGGCTCTTACTGAGCTGAAAAGCACGAACTTCCCACCCCCCCTCTCTCTTTTAAAAGGAAACAGTGTGGTATGGTAGAAGGTGTATTGACTGAGAGTGAGATGGAGGTTCTAATCTTGGTGGGTGGCCACAGGCAATCCATGTAACCATGCGTTCTAGTATAGTATGCTTCCTCTGAGCCTGGAACCAGAGGGTCTAAGATTGGCGTGTCTTTTTTAAACAGGGACTACTCTAAGAAGGTATGAAGACAAAGACACTGATGCATAGTGTCTTACACTCGTGTCTTATACTCAAGTGTCTTGTACAGCTCAAAGACCAGTGAGACTGCCATTTGTAGGCTGTTTGAAAGAAGTCATTTACCTAGATTATTCCATTATGCTTTCATTATTCAATTACTTTCCCCAATTGATAAGTAGTTATTTATTATGCTAGCATTAGAAATAATACCTCACGGGGCACCTGGTGGCTCAGTTGGTTAAGTATGGACTTCAGCTCAGGTCATGGCCTCAGGGTTGGTGACTTAGAGCCTATCATCAGGCTTCCGCCTATGGGCACAGAGCCCACTTCGGATCCTCTGTCACCCTCTCCTTCTGCCCTCCTCCTCCCCTTTCTCAAAAACGAACATTACAAAAAACAAGAATAAGAAGAAAAAAGAAAAAATAGCTCAGCATCCTGGTCTTAAGTCTTCAGGGAATTAACATTGATACAGGCCATGGAACTTGCAGAACACCAGATAAGGGTGGTTACATTCATTGTCGGTAAATCACACCATAAAATTGAGGTGTCACATACAACACTCCCACATATATTAAGTAGCTCGCTAAAATATAGGTAAAGTATGAGGCGTCAGTCTCTTTTAAGATCAAACGTAACACCCACCCCCTAAGTCTTAAGTGTTAAACAAACAAAAAAAATGTTCCTGTTACGGTGTTCTTCTTTTACCTTATCAGAAAATCCCTTGCTTTCCTCCACATTTAAGAAAAGTCTATTACCCAAAGGCCCCAGAGAGTCTCCAAATTAGTAGAATTCCAACAGATATCACAATGTCTCTGGTTAGATAAGCAATTGAATATGCACAATTGCAGAGCAAATGTGAGCTTTTCCTTTATGCCCAGCACTGGGTGAGTCTAGGGACTATTCAGCGGGGTTTATCCAACGGGGAGATAAAAGATAAAAGCTTCCTGCCTGGCATTAAACCTTGCCCCGCGCCGCATCCAGATGCTCGCAACCCCCCAAACTTCGGACACTTGTGTTGGTTTTTTTTAATATTCCTCATTGTCTGGCTGGTAACACCATTGAAAACTAAAATAAAGCCACATTGTCGTACAATGTATTTTATCCCCACCTGTAGAGAGACTGATTTTTTCCGCCCAAAGCAGATTATTTATCTCAATTTCTTTAAAGAGTCATCTAAGGTAATTTTCATGGTTATTTCTGTTTTTGTATGTTCCCGGTTTATTTTCTACTCTTCTCTTGAATTTACATAGAACAACTTCAAGCGTAGAAAAATGGCTGGAATAAAACAACAGCAGATTGCGTTTTTGTGTGCTGAACTCGAAGCAGGAATCTGGTGGGTGATGTGTTGGAAGTCAAGCTGGAAAAGGGTCGCTTACAAATAAAATGCCGCGAAGGGCTACCGAAAAGGTGAGTCCAGTGATAGCTGACGGTGGTCCGCGTGTGAAATGCTGCCATAAAATCTGGTAAAGCCGCGCGGGAAAGGGATTCGCCATATTCTGCCGCTGTGGCATTTGGCCGAGGGGCTGGGAGATGGGCCACAGTGTCACACAGGCACAGAGCATGTCCTCACTCAGAGAAACGCAGGACAAGTCAGAGGGCAGTGTGTACAATGGCTCGCCACACAAAAGTTAAAATATTTGAGCAATGTATGACAATCAAAAAATTTTAGGCTCTGAATTCATGTTCTGATTCCTAATGTGCAAGTGTCCAAAGATGTGTCGAAGCCTCAAAGATACATTGATGACAACATTCATAAGGTCCTTTCTTGTCCAGCCAACAATATATATAATAGAGTATTATTGAGGAAATCCTGCGGAATGAAATTATCCTCAGAAAGCCCATCTCCAGAGACAAATGAAGCTTTCCTTTGGGCAGTTAGGATGCATTTGAATTATCTAGAGAAATATTGAGTTCTAAATGGATTTTTGAAGGGTAGACATGACTGGACATATAAAATGGGCACACTTCGTTTTATGAAAGTTAAAAGGAAAGATTAATTTCTTATCAGAAAAGTATCCTAGGTTCTTAATACTGCTCTGTATCAGTAATTCTTATCCCCTGTGATGAAGATCCCCTTGGGAATCTGATGAAATGTACAGATTCCCTGCAGAAAACGCACCTTAACATGATCACAGGATTTCAAACAGTTTCCAGGGCTTGTCAGATGCACCGAAGATCATTCATATCCCCCCTTCCCTCTGCCTCATAATAGGTTAAGAACCTTGTACTGATGACAAATGATTGAACAGTTTTTGCATGAGCAACATCGTTCACTCTAGTCTGGAGTTTTACCAAGCTGGACTAAAAATTCTGACTTCAGCGGGGCGCCCAGGAAGCTCAGTTGGTTAACTCTCCGACTTAGGCTCTGGTCACGATCTCACGGTTGGTAAGTCTAGGCCTTGCATCAGGTTCTGTGCTGACAGCTCAGAGCCTGGAGCCTGCTTCAGATTCACCTCCGTCCCCTCTCTCTGTCTCTCTCTCCTTCAAAAATAAATATACATAAAATTTAAAAAAATTCTAACTTCACCGTTTAGTTATTTCCAAGTTGTTTGATCTCATTCCCCTTGGAATTAAAAAGGAAAAAACACATTAAAAAGAGATAGAGTATGATTTATGTATATTTATTCATAATACATGTATTCAGTATTAATACATCAAGCGTATTATAAAACATATACAGAATAGAAGTTATAAAACAATGAGATGAAGATGAGAGGCTAGAATACCTTGCTAATCATGATGATATCATATGATATCAATAGCTAATATCTCAAGGTAAAATACAGGCTTAGATCAGAATTCATCATCAACGGGAGTTCACATAAATCCAAATTGCAAGTCGCCTTGAATAAATGTGAATGTTTTTGACCTATTTCTTGTCAGATCTAATTAGACTGTCATTGTTTTCCCTTCTCAGCATGGCTGGCAAAGAACTCAGAACTCCAAGTGGCAGATTCGATCTTGATTTTCACCTGCGAGTGCATTATTGGATTTATCTCAATCTTTGATTTCTTGGAAGGAATCTTTTTAAGCCACTTGTTTTCCAAATAAGAGAGCTAATTGGGCAAAGCCAGAGAAGACACTTTATGGAAGGTATATCAACACCCTGCTCCTGAAAGAACCGGGAGGGGGGGGTGCCACCTTCACCCCTCTGCCCCTGACTCTCCTGTAAGTGCTCCTCAGATAGAGTACTTGGCATGTGACTGCTTTCCTAGGCACCACGTAAGGTACCAGGGTAGACGAGTATAATAAACATTTAGAACGCCCTTCTCTCTTCAGTCATTACATTTGTTCTAGTCATTAAAGGAAGAAGAAATCGGATTTCTAATATTCTTCCCCAAATCGCAGTGAATTGTCTTGCTCACTGCACTTTGGAGACCCCGCCTTAGGCAAATTATTTGCTGCCTCTCAGTTTCTTCATCAGTAAAATGGGGATAATATCACATAACTTCCCCAGTTCAGTGGATAATGGCATATGGAATGGCCTCTGCACAGACACTGGCGTGTGATTTAAAGGAGAAATGGAAGAAGATGCTCTGATAATGGTTATTACTGTTTCGCTAGCAGTACACTCACGTTACCCTCAGCCTGATGTCAAATCCACACCAAGCCTCTTCTCCGTGCTCTTCACACGAGGGCAAGAGCCGTTCCTTCTCACCTCTCCCCTCATCCCCAAAACAAAACAAAACAGAAACCAAAAGCATATTAGTCTTTGCAGCTTGGAAAACAACAGACTCTGAACACTTGGTAATCTTATTCACTAACCGCATAATTACTGACTGGAGAGACCTGTTCAATCCTATTAGATGATTTTAATATACGATCTCCTTCCATTCAGTAAAGTTTTTTGTTTTTGTTTTTGTTTTTAAAACAACATACAATGTATTAGACCTCGGGCTGATGGCTGAGGTTTCAAAGATGAATTGAACTTGTTCTACACCCTCTAGGCACTAACCATCTAGTGGAGGAGACCAAACAAATAATCGCATCAAAGCAGTAAGTGCTGTAATGGAGGTCCTCCCCGGTTGCTATGGGAGCAGCGGAGGAAAAGCATCTTCCTTTGCCTGAGGAGGGCCAGGAGGGTCACTGCAAGGATGTGGGGCCATAGCTGCATCTTGGAGGACACGGATTGGGAACCTGCATTTTGGTCAGAGGGAAGCAGAGCCAGAGTGGCCCCTTGAGAACCAGTAGGCAGACTGGGTTTCTGGCGCTGAGGCGTTTGAGGTCAACCAGGCTGGCAGAGAGCTGTCCATGCGCCCACCGCCTTGGATGACAATCTAAGTCTGAAATGTATCATAGCATGGATTGGAAATAGACAAAGACTCTTCTGCGAGGAGGGTGACTCCATCACAGTGAGTGGTACTTTGGAAGAATGACTTGATGAAAAAAAAATCTCTTGAGACTGTTGATTGGGGGAAAAGAAGAGTGAGGTGTGCTCACCTCTATAGTAAAGTGACTTGCTAATTCTAAACTTGTCACTAAATTAAATGTCGGCTGATTCACCTTGTCCAAGTTTAGGCTCCATTACTGTATTCATTCCCGAAGTGTCTGACTCGCTCGGCTTTGAAGCCGGACGACATTTCAGCCAGCATTAACCGTGTGCCTGGTGGGATTACAAGCTCACTTTGTGCATGGGATTTTTCTTTCTGAGGGTGTTATAACTACATATCAGTTTTCAAACCCAACGTCCACTCTAAACAGGACATCAACCACAGCCGACTTACATAACAAGCCAATGTGGCCATACAGACATGAAAAAGTGACTTCTATCTCCTGATGCCAAACTAGAAAGAGAAAAGCAAGTTCAGAGAACACATTATGACTCATCAAAGTCAAGAAGGAAAAGCTTCCTGTGAATATAGCGTCCTCTGCAGCCTCTTGGGGTCCCTTTAGTCTCCAACCGTATTCTTTTGTGCGGGTCTTCTGCAAAACAAAAGAACCCCATCATTTCCCTCCTTAACATCGGTTGTTAAACTGTTGCCTTATCTCAGCAATGAAGCTTATGCTACACATTCTACAATCTTTTTTTTTTTTTCTGTAGTGAGTGAATGGTGCTGCCTTTTCATTTCTCCTGAGTATAAGGCTGATTTTCTAACCTCCCTACTTGCTACAGTGCAAGCTACAAACAAGACGAGTCTTCGGAGGAAAGACCTGAAGGGAGAAGGTGGCGATTTCTTGGACCAACAAGAAGGGAAAAGGAGCTGCAATATCTCTATTTACGCTCTGCTCCCAGAGATAGATTTCATTTTTCAGCTCCCCAAGTTGAGCATATAATGCATTGATACCAATCCCTCCAAGTACTGCATCAAAATTTCATATGAGCTGAAGAACAGATACATGTAGCAAAGCGACATTTCTTCCTGACTCTCCCTCTGATAAAACGCCGGAAGGAATGGCCAGTCTCTCTACTCCAGTGAGGTACTAAGATGATTGTTCTCTCCGGCTGGTGAAGGTGGAATCCTAAAGGGATAAACGGCCCTTATGTACAAGGAAGAAAAAGCAGGAGCCTGGCACATCAGAGAAACAACTTAGGCCTGGAAAAAAAAAATTAAAACCCAACATTCTCTAATGTAATAAGCATTGCCATTGGGTGAAAGCCCTTTTACAGACCACTGTGTTATCTGGCTCTGTTATTGGTTGCGATTAGGCAGGTAGAAGTTAATACTTTTACCATATTGCCAATTTTAAGATTTCTCACTGTTTGTTTCCCGGTTAAAGTTTTACTGGCATATCCTCAGGCAGAAAACAAGTTCTTGCAGTGCTTCCTCGGGGCATACTAGATTTTACTTCTCTTAGATGCCTCTTCCTTTGTTGTCTTGAGGTGCACTTTGGGATGGCCAGGAAATTAAAACACTAAAGTTATCAAGCCAGTAAGAAAGCCTTAGAAGACTATAGCGTGGTTGACACTGACACTCCTTAGACACCTGAACTTGGTGCCCTTGCAAACTCCACCTCCCCCACCAGTGGGCCAGCAATGCAGTTTTTTGCCTTTGACCCTATGCAGCACTGGGTGTTCTATCCATTGCCTCTCGCCTTCATCTTCTCCAGTACATAGTTTTAAGCATCCTAGAACTGCATTTCAGAGGCCGGTGCTCCCAATTTTGCAAGAGCAAAATGGTCTTAAAATAGGATTTTACTCTAGGCAGGGAGATCCTCAACCAAATAGTGATGGTGCACTTTGAATGACTAATTGAAGCCATCACATTTACAAAGTAAGGGATACATCCTGCTTTTCACAACACTACCATATAGGAACAGTTTTAATTTTAAGAGTCAAGCACTCCCATTAATCCGAGTCTAAAATAATAGGTCCCTGATTTAAAATCTCCTAACATTCTTTCACACTTCATAAAACTAAAAATAAAATAGTCTCAGCAAACACTGACCTATCCGTCCAGCCAAAGAACTATATTTCAAGGAGAATTGGATCAAGAGGTCTCAAAACTGCCAAGGGCCAGCAGTTTAGGGTTCGCAGCCTTAATTGATGTTAAATGTGGGGTAGGAGACACTATGGACTGTAGAGAATAAGAGATTTATTCCCCTTTCTTAAATCAAAAGCGGATTCCATGCTTCAGATGTCCCTTAACCCGCTGGCCCCGCCCCCAGGGGGTTGTTTTTTCCATATTTTTGTATATATTGTACGGGAAGATGACAGGTGAGGGAAACTTAACGTGCCTTATCTGGTCCACAAGGTAAACAGAGGGGTTGGGGTGGGATTATTTATTTACAAGGCATTCAGTCTCTCAGCTGTTTTCCCCTCGTTGGCATTTGGAAGCTTGGCGTCCTTTAGAAAAGAGACAGATTTGGCAGGAATGTTCTTTGTGCCCGCCTCCCCTTTTACGGGGAGAAAGGGGGCAGATTCATAATTACAACCTTGAGTGGGGGGGGGGGTGTAGAAAAAGTTTCAGCTGGCACGACAATGCCTGTTTTTGCTTTCATGGTCAGCCCCGTGCCACACGCAGCTTTGGTGCCACTCGGAGCCGTCCTCTCGGTCCCCTCCCTCTCCCTCTGCAGGCTCGCTCTGGCAGGCGGAGGCACAGTTAAATTCCAGCACCTTCTCCACATACCCCCAAACTACTACGCGCTGTTACTACGGCTGCCCTCCCTCCCGCTCCGGCGCCTCTGCCTCCCCAGGCTCCCCGGGGCGCCCCGCAGCGCCCCTGCAGGAGAACGGCGGGGAGAGGGACGACGGGCGCCCAACTCCACCCGGGCTTGGGGCGCTCTGCGTCCTGCGCAGTTTCTCTGCTCCAGGCACAAGCACGGCCCGAGAGCCGGCGCCTCGCAGACACACACGGATCCACGCATACAGTAGAGCCGTCTCGATCCACATTCTTGCACACCGCCCCCTCCTTCCCCGGAGCTCCCGGAGTCGCTGAGCGGGGCGAGTGACAGGCGCGTCCCGCCAACCGGCGCCCGGGCGGGCAGGGAGGAGCGGCGCGCGGGGCCAACTGCGGCGCGTCTTCCGGCGCCCGTGGAGGCGGCGAGGGTGGGACGCGGGGCGGAGCCCGAGTTTAGGAAGAGGAGGGGATGGCTGTCATCAATGAAGTCATATTCATAATCTAGTCCTCTCTCCCTCTGTTTCTGTACTCTGGGTGACTCAGAGAGGGAAGAGATTCAGCCAGCACACTCCTCGCGAGCAAGGTAAATATAACTTACAACTCCTTTCTCCTCTTTCCCCTCCCTCCGGCCTCCTGCCTGCAGCCGCCGCACAAACCCCTCCGGCACCGCGCCGCCTTCGCCGGGGATTATTCATTATTATCCTAATTATTATTTATTGTGCATGCACGGAGACCAAAACAAACAGGCGGGCCAACCGCCACAAAAACAAAAAAGCCCGCCTCCTCCCCGCGGGCCTCAGGTGGAATGCTCTAACGACAGCTCCCCGGCGGCGGTGGAAGAAACGGGAAAGTTTCAACCGAACCTTGCCGTTCTAATAATAACAGTAATAATTACTACTTCAAGGAGGCGAGGGAGGGGAGGAAATCCCAACAAACCACAGCCTTGACCCTAGGTAGGCAGTCAGCGATGCGCTGCCAACTCAAGGTTGCAACACACACACACACTATCGACAAGGTTGCAATCCCCCCATCCCCTTAAAGCTGGGGGAGGAGGCACGGAGGAGGGGGAAGGCTGGAGGACCCGGGAGGAGGATGGAAGGGCGACAGTTCACCCCGAGGAGTCCTCCCCGGAAGAGTTGGAAGGGGAGCTGGAGAGGAGGGCGAGGAGCCCGGCTGGCGGCGGGGCGCCAACGAACGCGGCTGCCACCCGCTTCCCGGGGACTTGTTTAAAGGGCTCCGGTTGCCGAGACGCGAGCGGATCTCGGCGGGAGAAGCCGGAGCTGGCGCGCCGAAGAGGCGGCCGCCACGCCGCGGGGCCGGTGCGTGTCGGATCGGAGGTGTCACCTCCACTTTGCGTGTTCCCTCGGGCGGGGATGAAGACGCTGACCGGTAGGCAGGCCTCTAGGGAAAGGGGCTACCGGGGGGGCTGCGCCCGGGGCTCTGCGGAGACGTCCCTGCCCCTGGTACCTGGTGGCCGCGCGGGCTCGGGTGTTGAAGTTCGGGGTGTCCGGCCCGGGCCGCACTGCTGGTACGGAGGGAGGAGGCCCCAAAGAAGGAGGTCGGAGGTGCCCGCCGGGCTCAGTTACCCTGCCCTCCCCCTCCTCGGGTTTGTTTTCTTTTGCTTGACGTCCTCCCCTAGCTTGAACCGCGGTAACCTCGGGCGTGGGTCGCCCGCGATCGTCCGGGTGCTAGGGGCTCGCTGGGGCCCGGCAGAGCCACCGTGGCTGCGGGCCGGGAGGCCATGATCCGGATAATCCTCTCTGCCTGACTGTCACAAACAGGACCCGCGCGCACCAGGGCAGCAGTGGTGGCGTTCGCCTGAGAAGGGGAAGGGCTGCGGGGGGGCGGGGGGAGGAGGGCGGGGGTGGCGAGGGCGGGAGGCGGGGAGACCGGGTGGGAGCCTCCTCCCAGCGATGACACGCACCCCTTCCTTCTCGCTCCCTGCTTTCGAGTTTGCTTTATTCCCATCCCAACCTGGTTTACCCCTTCCTCTGCTCTCCCCCTCCATCTGGCCGTCTTCCCTCCTCCCGTTTGCGTTGCAAAACAGGGCCATGCCATCTGCAAAGGTGTCGCGATGCACTTCCCCAAATAACCGGTCCGGCGTGCCAGCCCCTAGGCGCCCTCCGGCTGCGGGCGCACACCGAGCCCGGTGCTCCGGGTGCCCCGCACCAGGCCTCGCCGCCCGGGTGCAGCTGCACCGCGCGGGGCGGGGCGCAGCAGTGCGGGCTCCGGGGGACACCCGCGCCCGGGTCCCGGCACTCGGCCGGTTTCCGGTACACGCGGGGAAATCGCCTCCTGCCCGTGTCTTCGCGCTCGCCCCTGCCTCCGCCGCCTGGATTGCATTATTATTTTTATCCGGGTTGCAGCTTGCGGCGGATCCTGGTGAGCGCGGGGCAGGCCGGACTGCTGGGGGTGGGGGGTGGGGGTGGAGGGAAGTTGGACGTGGATCAGGCAGGGAAAAAAAAAAGTTTGGCAGGGCGGCTAAGTAGGGAGAGGGGTGGGAGGGGGCGGCGAGCTCCCGCAGCTCGCATCTCCGCGCCCTCGGGGCCGGCGCGAGTGTGTCTGCGCGTGAGTGTGAGTGTGTGTTGTGCGCGCCGGGGCCAGTGCGTCGCGAGCAGAGGCGCCGGCAGCCGCCGGGAGCCCCGGGAGGACCGGGCGAGGTTTGGTGGCGGGGGCTGGTGGGGGCGGCGTGTGCGTGTGGCTGCGAGTGTGAGTGTGAGTGTGCGCGCGCGAGCGGCGGAGAATCAGGAAGTCACAGCGGCGAAGCGCACACAGACATGTTTGATCGCCGTGACATGACGCGCGCGAGGGAGGAAGCGGCGGCGGCGGCGGCGGGGGCCGG
>NC_043712.1:82088625-82117772 GCF_006229205.1 Suricata suricatta
GGGCTCGGGCGCGGGCCTAGGGCTCCGGCGGGGACACCCGCTCCGCCCGCGCCGCCGCCGCATGCTCGGCGAGCCCCGCGCCTCTTTTTGTTCCGCGTCCCCCAGGTAAGGAGCCTGCGCCGGCGCCGCCCGCGGAGTGCCGAGCTTTCCAGCTCTTTCCAGCCGGCCCCCTCCGGTCTCCAGGCTCGCCTTTCCTGCAAAGTCAGGCAGGCGGGGGGGAAGCGGGCTTCTCGCCCTCCGATCGATCGCGTGGAAAACTTTCCAGCGGGAAGCACCGGGAGGGGGAAGAAGAAGGCCTTGCCGGGTGCTGTCGCTTGTCAGTTCTTTCTCCTCCGGGTCCGGAGAGTGGAGTCGCTGCGCCCTGGGGCTGTTGCACATTCAAACTTCGGGCCTAAACGTGCCTCCAACTCTCGCAGGATTTACTCCAGCAATAAAATAAATATTCAGAGTCGTCCATTTGGTCTTGCCAGGCGTTTGGATTTTTTAAGAGAAGGAGACAGGCTCGGGAGTCGAGGAAAGTGGGGGTGTCGTGCAGAATCCATTCCTCCTTTAATGTCTGCGCCGGGTGTTATGTAATTTTAGTAGCACATGGGTGCAAAGCCCACGTTGGGCTTCTCCCCTCCTTTGTTTATATAACTTTTGGGAGAGTTTTGCAAGGTTTCGCCTTTTTTCCTTCCTCCCTAATCTGGTGGATGTTGGTGCTTTCGAAACAAAGCCACCCCACCGGGGTTAATGCCTTATGGAGAGGTGTCATCATTGTCCTCGGGTCAGTAGGTAGACTGTATTCCTAAGTGTGTGTAATGTTAGAGCATAAGGAAGGCATTAAGGATACGCGTTTGTCTACTGCATGGAGTGGTTATTTTTAACGACTGTGCGTCATGAGCAGCGGAGTTAAATTTTAAACTTCCATTTCAGAGGACTTTTTTATTTACACCTGGTTGTTGCATGCTTTTGGGAGCAGAATGCCTGTGTGAACAGAGAGATTGTTGCTGGCTTGTTGGGTAGAAGAAAATTTTTGTCTAAGCACCGGAGACCCAGAAGGCCCTGAGAGTTGTATTCAAATCAAAGTCATGCCCAGTATTAGGTGTGTGTATCTACACTTACATATGCACATTCTAATATTTCAGTCGTAGTTTCCATCAGTAATTTGAGGGGGCCACCGCCCCAGCTTGTTTGCCAATTCTAGACTTGGTAAGCTTCAAGCCTGCCTTTAGCACACCGGTTAAGTGTTAAGAGGTGTGGCAGGTTTGAATCCCAGTTGGGTCATTGTTATGCAAATCCAGACACACTTTCTCCTTTAGGGAGCTAATTGCGCTTTTATTTTCCTGGACTTTTACTTATTTATTTATTTTTTAAGCTCCCCGACAACTCAGATGTTTGCACCTGGAAAAGAGAGGATCTGGAGATCCCTATTAGGTACCAAAGATATCCACTGCCGTGGATGGAGAAACAAATCCCAAACCTGGACACCGCGGTCCATTTCCCCTGTTGGAGGCGTTAGGAAGAGATGCCTTGTGGGTAGAGAACGTTGTGAAATAAATGAGGAGTTTGGGTTGTGGGAACCCTTGAAGGATTGTCAGAGGTGAGGGCGTTCTTCTTCACTGCCGGCTTTCTCTTGGGAGTGACATCCGTTCCATCCCAGCTCCGGGACTAGCGGCGCTGTGGCGTCTCAGAAAATATTCACCACAAGAGTGTGTTCAAAGCAGCTTTAGATCTTTTCTTTTGTTCGGTTTTAAAGTGGTTTTTGAGCATCTCTCATCAAGTTTCTTGAAAAGTGCTTTGACCAACACCTGAGGCTTGGAATTGACCAAAAAAAAAAAAAAAAAAAAAAGTGCCTCTGCTTGTATTTTACCCTTAATGCTTGAATTCTGTTCCAGATATTTCTGGCAGTATAACTGGAAAGTAACACTCTGGCAAATAATTATTTAAAAGTTCTTTTCTTTGATTGAGGTAAGTCATTTGCGGGCCGCTATAAAAGCACGTTCTGTTCTCTCCAGGAGACCATTGTGATGCCTCTCCTGTTACTGTAGTATTTTTGACATTTCATTTTAAAGGCTTATTATGTATTGGAGCAAGACCATAAAAGAGAAAACTTTCATAAATTATAAAAGTGGCCGTGTCCTCCAGTGTTTTCATGGCCTTTTTTTTTTTTTCCTTCAGAAGTCTTCCTTCGTAAACAAGGCCTTTGTTCGCCAGACTCCCCTAGGTCAGCAGCTTTTTGATACTCCAGAGAAACAATAAATCACGATTTGTGACATCTTGACATGCTGCCATGAGCACTGAATTATCACAAATATCGTGCGAGGCAGCGTTTGCCAGCGCCTGGCGTTATCAGGGAGCCTTGACGGGGCCTGACTTCAACCAGCGCCAGTTCTGAGTCTCCCTGTTCGTGGTCAGCACGATTCTAAAGGAAGCCATGGATGGTTTGTTGCTTAACATGAGTGGCCTTGGACACCTCTCTGTAAGTGAGTCACATTCTCTTCTGCGGTATTTCTGGTGAACAGATGAGAAAATTTCCCTAATGGGAAAGTCATATTTGAGAGCGACTTCTGATTTTCTCTTGTCACTTTTTAAAAAAAATTTTTTAAAGTTTTATTTATTTTTGATACAGAGAGAGACAGAGCATGAGACGGGGGAGGGTCAGAGAGAGAAGGAGACACAGAACCGGAAGGAGGCTCCAGGCTCTGGGCTAGCTGTCAGCACAGAGCCCGACGCGGGGCTCGAACCCACGAACGGGAAGATCTGACCTGAGCCAAAACTGGATGCTCAACGGACTGAGCCACCCAGGCGCTCCCCCTTTTTTTTTTTTTTTTAATGCGAAAGAATTATCTTCTGGATCCCTCCTTGTCCCTAACTGTGTTGGGTAGACTGTTTTGGACAAACAGAGAGGCTGAATTTTCTGTCGTCTTTGGAAGAGTTTGTATCATGGAACTTTAATGTCTAGCCCGTCGTAAAAGTCCTGGGCCATTCCATAAGGAGTTGGGAACAGAAAATACAGATGGCGGTGAAGTTATTTGGGAGAGTATTTAGGAAGGTCTGAAATGTGTCTTCGTCTCTGCAGAGAACGCAGTGACTTTATATTTACCCCTGAATATAGACGTCTCCACCTCAGTCCTGCCAGAGTCATTATGAAAGATGGCATACTTATTTTGAGGTATTTATCAGCCAAGTTAAAGGGGATCTTGCAGCCTGGGTTTGGGAAACTTTTCAATCTCATTATTGTTTATGATGACTTAATTTTCTCTCATCTTCATGGAGTACTTTTCCTTGAAAGTATTCGGGATACTTTAGAGAATTTAAAGATACAGTCAAATTTCGAGCGCCTAGGTGGCTCTGTAGGTTAAGCATCCAGCGTCGGCTCAAGTCATGATCTCCAGGACAGTGAGCTTGAGCCCTGCGCCCGGCTCTGTGCTGGCACCTCAGCCTGGAGCCAGATTTGGATTCTGTGTACCCCCCCGCCCCGCCCTCCCCTGCTTGCACTCTGTTTCTCCGTCTCTCTCTCTCTCAAAAATAAATAAACATTAAAAAAAATTTTAAGGATACAGTCAAATGCAGGTTTTAAAGATGCAAGTTTTAAAGATACAAAGATGCTTGAATAATTATACCTTAGCAAAACATATAATAGAGCTGATGAAATTCAACAGCTACGTAGCTCCGTCTTTAAAAGGGTGTTGAATATAAACATCATTTAATCTTAAATATGAGTGAATAACTCATTAATTCACTCATTTGGAATGTTGGTGTTGATACGGAATACAGGATTTTTGACTGAAATACTGACATAAGTGATTCTCTTTGGACTTCTGGATTTATAATATGTGATTATGTAATTGAAGCTAACTATGAATTGTGAGGATTTGTTCATATGTAAGACTTGCAGAACATTCAGACACTTATAATCAGGCCATATGCCTGTATGATGTAAAATCTATAAAAGTCACATTTTGTTGTGATTAGGTGTATACGCATCAACTTAAGACTCAGTCTCACACCAAGGTACCATCTACCACCATGCAAGCACTAATGCATTAGAAACTTTTTGGAAACTGATCTAATTTAAATAGGGGCTGACCCTTTTGTGAATTGTTAAGTGGTGTCTATAAAAATAAATTTGAAGTTTAAAAACCATTAAATATAATTAAAACTCCCTGCCTCCCTTTCTTAAAAAAAAAAAAAAGCAGAATTCAGAATTGGGAAATTTAAGTGACTTAAAAATAGACATAGAGTCTCTGAGCAAAAAATATCAAGATATATTGTAGGTTAATAGCAATCCAGGGAAATTATCTTATCATTTTGTGTTTGGATTGTGGTTCCTGTTTAGGATGATTAAATATTTCTTCACCTCCTTGAATCTGTGTATTCCAGTTGTTGGCATCCCACTGGGACCTAAGTCCTTGAACTTGGACATGCAGTGTCCACAGGAATGTCCTCTCCCATCCTCCCCCAGTGCTTTTCAAGTGGGTGCGTGTTTACCTTTGCTGAATCTGCAACTCTTCTGTACTTTGCTACTGCGCTGTATTTATACATGTGCTAAAATGCTATGAAGCAAAGCCCATAATTCCGTAAGAAATAAACAAGCTACAGTTGAGAATTTGTGCTTTGAAGAATGTTTCCGAGCATGTAAAGCTGTAGAATAACATAAGGTCAACTGCACAGACCACACGAAGCTGGGAGAGGTCAGGGTGAGCTGTGATGGGCCTGGGAGATAGATAGGGTATCTGAGACGGGGGTAGCCTTATGGCCAGAGGAGGGTGGGGGTTGAGGGTGGAGGAGGTGGGCTGCTGATCATCTGGAAGAAAATCCAGCGATCACAGGGACCGGTCTGAAGACTCCATGAGACGACATTTGACTTGATGGCTCCAAGAACGAGGTTCCCGCCAGGGAGAATTTGTGGAAAACAACGTTGGAAGCGGTAGGAGGCTCAATGGCCAGGCTAAGCGTGAACGGCTTATCCAGGATGCGCTAGAGGCTTGTCTCAGAAGTTTTGGGCAAGGGAATTCAGGAATGAAAATATTGTAGGTTCACCTGTGGGTTCAAGTCCAGGGTGGGAATTGAAGCCCTTGAAAGGACCCTCGCCATAATGCACGTCTTCACACCCCAGCTCACCAGGAACCTTCGCACGTCATCTTTTACTTCATTCACATCAGAATTGTGGTTGTAGCCGGTGACTCTTTTGCCTGTGTTCTGTGGATGAAGAACTTGAAACTTGAACAGCTCAAATGAACTGTGTAGCAATTTCTTTTTAATGGCATGTTAGCGAGTAAACGGCCATTATCCATTTTAATTGCAGGGAACTTGAAGGGCTCCTTGAACTTTTGTTGCTACCGAGAAAGTCGGGCATATTAAAAACCATCCGTCACGTCCCTGGGGTCCATTCAGCAAATAAGAGTCCAGTTTTACTGCTAAGTCAGAGTGTGCTATCTCAGCCAGAAGAGTTTGTAAAATATGTCTTCCAGACTCTTAGATGTTTAATGTACTAATAAAGTTATCTTAGCAGACAGAGCAGGAGGTGGCTGTCATTGATTCTTATCAGCGTCCCAACTCAGGTTGCCTCCCAGAGGAGCCTAAGAGAACCTGGGAAGGATGGTTGCACTTGTAAATATGTGTGAGAGCACATTTCATTGTCGGTGTGGTGGGCGTTTACGTCCTTAGGTTTTGACCAATGGCCTAGCCCTTTGGGTTCACTTAGTGTTAGGGATGATAGTAATGCATGATAACCTTTATACCTTATAATGGACATGAGCCCTGGGTCGGAAGGATGCTTTGCTGAAGTGCTTTTGTTGAGGGACTTCTGGTACTTTGGGTTTTCTCGGAAGCAGACACGCTCCTTAAAAGACTTTCTCCCTTTTGGAAACATGGGCTGTCCTCACGGAGGAGGTCTTGGGATTGCATTCCAGGTAGGCTCTTGGATGAAGGTGCCTCGGAGGTATGTGCTGGGTGCTGGTGTTGAGAGCCAGGTTGCTGTCTAGTGTGGCCTGGAGGCTGGTGGGGCGGTAATCAGCTGCTAAGGCATTTTTGTCTTGTTATCTTTTGTCCCTCTCTCCCACCGAGCTGCCTTGGAGCCTTTGCCGGGTCTGCCTCCGGGTGAGGATGGTCCCAAAGCAGGTTATTTGAAGGGAGGCCAGCAGGTAACATCCTAATCTGTTTCCTTGACTGAATGACAAAAGAGGTCACAGAAGTCCAGCAAGCAGGGCACAGGTTTTTTTTTATCTAACCACCTTTTATTTATGTTTATTTTTTAACTTTTTAAAAAATTTACTTATTTATTTTGAGAGAGAGAGCGGGGGAGGGGCAGAGAAAGATGGGGTGGGGAGAGAGAGAGAGAGCCCCAAGTAGGCTCCGCACCGTCAGCGCAGAGCCCAGCTCACGGGGCTCGAACTCCCAAACCGTGAGATCCTGACCTGAGCCAAAACCAAGAGTCGGATGCTAAACCGACTGAGCCACCCAGGCGCCCCAAATCCAACCAATTTCTAAAACATGTTCGACTTTGAACGGGAAACTGACAAGGAAGCACAGGGAGAAAAATGTCTTCCATGCTCGCTCGTCTTGAGTTTTGGGTCCAGTAACAGTCATGTTTAACTTCAAGCCCAGTGCAGTTATGATCCGTGGTGCAAATCACGCCACACACTGTTTAAAGTTGCCTGTCCCAGGCCCAGGAGCACGAGGGCTTTGGTCATATTTCACTGTCCATGCCGGCAACCTTGGGCTCTGAAAAAGAAACTTCGGGTAGATTTATTTCTTTTATCTTCACTGCTGTTCCCCTTGCCCTCGCTCCCCGGTGAAGAATGGCAGTGCTCCGGTAGGAGAAACTTTGTTACTTCTCGGAGGGGAATTATCAATCCCATCAAGGAAAAAGCAACACAGAGAACGCGAAGCCCTTCAGGTCAGGAGATGTTCTGGATCAGCAAACAGACATAAAAAGAACTCTTATCTTAACTGTCTCCTGAGCCTTGTAGTTCTCCCATTAACAGCCAGAAAAGTTTATACAGACCAGAGCTTTCCTCGGGGATGCGAACTGGGCCTAATTTTTATTTCTAATTTTCCACCTTTGACCTGTGCCCCAGTCTTTCTGTGACCCCAGCAGTGAGAAAGCCAGGATTTGCCCACGCTTCCTGATGGCGTTTGGTAAAGAGTTCCGTGAGAGGTATTGTCTAGTCAACGTGGGGGTTTTTTCCCCCAGACTCTTTCGTGACGAGGAAACCTAAGTGTCTAGGGAACTTTTGTTCATTCGCTAGTCGTCATTCATTCATTCATTCATGCTTTTTTTTCTTCGAGGCCTAGCTGAAGTGTCATCTTCTCCAGGAAGCCTCTCCTGATGCCCCCTTCCTTCCTCCACCCTCCAGGCTGCAGGCCTGCTCTCTCCTGTCCTGTGACTGCTCTGGACAGCCTCAGCTGTGCCCCCTTCTTGTTTCGCAGGAGCTGGCATTTGGTTTTGGTTTTTGTTTTTTACCCCTCTCGCTGCTGTGTATCCATACTTGCAGAGCCTTGGGGTGAGCCCTCGGGGCCTTTTCTTAAGTCTTTCCTGCCTTGTGCCCAGGGAGCCTGAGGACGGGAGGCCCCAGGCTGTTTGATTAGACATCACCACCCTCCCTAGTCCACGACTGGTCTCCAGCTCCTAGGATCTCTAAGGCTTCTCTTCGCTCTCCCTTCCTTCCTAGATTGATAGATCATCACAGCCACGTCCTGAGCCCCGCAAACCATCCCTTCTCCCACCAGATGGTTGTTTCCATCTAGGCTTCTGTGCCCCTCTCTTTGCCTGCCTGCACACTCTCGCCGAGGGGGCCCCACTGGAAACCCTCCACCCCGCCGGACGGCCTTGCCTGATGGGTGCTGTGGCTCAGTCCCAGGTTGGGACTAGAGATAGAAAGCTCTACTTTACAGACGTGACTTCTTTGGGCAAGCTGCGTGGTCCCTTCCTGGCTTCCCGTCCTCCTCTTTTCAGTGGGGATGTGACGAAAACTTATCCTCCACTTAAGTCACTAACGTTACTGCGAAGACCTTGTGGGGGCCTTTGAATCTGACTCCAGGCTGGGGTCTCTGGTATCCTGGTTGACTGCGGTGGGACAGTGAGGTGCATATTCTGTCGGGGTCGTCACGGTTAGGCTGGCAACCCTTAAGGTTCTCTGGAGTCAAATTCCTATTTAATCCGCTCAGGGGAGGGGGGGGGTTGGGGCTGAGGGAAGGCATCTGGGGTGACTGTGGCTTTGGGAAGCTCTGACGACTTTCATTTTTAAAAAACGCACGCTCCGCAGTTGTAAAAGCAGGATCAGGATGCAGAAAAGACAGAGCGTAAGGACCGGGCCAAGAGCACAGCGGCCGGCCCCTGAGGGAGTGCGTTATGCAGAGGACCAAGACACCTGGAGGGGCCTGTACCCATGCTGGGGGTGGTCTCTGGGCCTTACCCCGTCCCCGCCCCCCAGACACATTCCCTTCCTTGTATCAGCAGCATCATTGTGGAACAAGCCAGTGCTTTTCCGGGACCATGTCCACCTCTTCCCACCTACACCCCTCCCTCCCCGCCCCAGCAACACAAAATAACAGAAGAGTCATGAGCTTTAACCTGTGCAGAGACCGTCTCTCCAGCCTCTCAGGGTAGACTCAGCCGTCCCTTCCCCCCCCCCCCTGCTGGGCCCACCCCTATGGCTGCCTGTGGGCGTCTTGTCATTGGTGCTTTGAAGTGGGAAGAAAGGGGTTCGATTCCTAGAGATACCGGCTGTGTTGGTGAAGCTGGCGCTGAGTTGGCCAACACTGGACTTCAAACCCTAACCACAGGGACTTAGTAGTAACCCGGCCTCTGCCTGAGAGCTGACCGGCTTTGTAGTTTTCACCCTGGGAGTCGCTGTGCGCTGTGGGCGTCTAGTTAAGTCCTCAAGAAGTACCATAAAGGTGCCAGCAGAAACCAGGAGAGGGGGAGAGGGGCCACTGGCTCCTCTTCGAGAGTCACTCCTCTGCAGTGTCATACCTGGGTGCTGGCGGCCAGGCAGGAATCCTGGGACAGCCCGGTTCGGCCCGTGGAGGGACCCCCATGATCGCCACCGCACACAAGATCGCAGGAAGTCTTGGAGATGCTTCGAGTCCTGGGCAGGCAGGTGGGGGCCGCCTTGAGGTCCCCCTTTCTCAAGCCCAGAGGTAGCCAAGAAGACTCCAGAGGAAAAGCAGTCTGTCCGGGGCCCCAGGGGCAGTGATGGTCCTGGGACCGGAAGACAGATGAGCATCAGCCTCTCTGGACACCCGGTGGGAACAGCCAGAGTATCCCATTCAGAGTGTGCGATTTGCAGATTGCTGCCCGCCTGTAGGGGGGGACATGCCCTTCATCTCTTAAACCCCAGGGTCACTCAGAGCTCCTTTCTTTCGTTGGCCTGTGCCATCTCGTGGACGGCACGCATCAGGCCCGTGCCTCGGAAGGTTCTCTTGGGATTAGAAAAGTGTCCCCCACTCTACACGATCATCTGTTCACCTTCCACGTAAACACCCGGTACTTTTCTATCGCCCCCTTCTCATCTCTTTTCCCCTTTAAGAACCTTTTAGCAGTTTCCTTTAACAAAAAATGAGGAGCATTTTTATGGGACAGCACACAACTATAATCCCAGCATTCCGCCGGATTCCCAGATGAAAGTGGCCGCATGTGCGCCGAGCGGCATTATGGGAAAACAGAGATCAAAATACCAAACGTGACCCGTGGGACTCCGGGCTGAGTGTTTGTATCTTCATTGTTCAGACTTGGGGTAGGTTACCGTAAGGGCTATTGAAGCCCATTTCAAGGTAAACCATAACAGGAAGTAAGCAATTTCCTTTTATTCACTAAAAAATAAAGGGGTGTATTAATTTGCCGATACACATGAAAGAACATTATAACGTGTAGTACCTCTGAATTGACGTCAGCTTCCTAAATTTAAAATGCTGACCAGTCCAGTGTGTACTGGGGGGCGGCATGCAAAACAACAACCAAAAAGTTACTTCCGGCTGCTTTGTGAATCACAAAGAATAAATAATAATATTTTGCTCTCTAGTGGATTCAAGGCTATAATTCACCCTTGAAACTTCCCTGTTGTTTTAGAAACCACTGCAGCTGGGTTCTCCGAGTCCCATCATGGGTCAGCAAAACGGTGGGTTACGATCACTCCCAGGAGCCTTCTGCTTGCTCCCTGTGTTAGCCCCCATTCATTCATCAGAGTGGCTTAAATCCTTGCCTACGTTCCTTGGATCCCTTTATGTGAGCCCGGCTCAGGCATGCATTACTCCCTAATTTTTATTTATAAGATAACTGACTCTATTAATAGTCTGCTTCTGGAATTTGTGGGCCATTCATTCGCCTCTTTTTAATTATTATGAAGTTATTTATTTATTCATCTTGAGAGATGGAGAGAGTAATGAGCAGGGGAGGGGAAGAGAGAGGGAGAGAAAGAATCCCAAGCAAGCTCTGAGCGGTCGGCACAGAGCCCGAGGCGGGGCTCGAACCCATGAACTGTGAGATCATGACGTGAGCTGAAACCAAGGGCCAGATGCTCAACTGACTGAACCTCCCAGGCGCCCTTACATCTCTTTTTTGCTGAGCACTTCCTACATGCGGGGAGTGAGGAAGAGCAAGACCGTGCCCTCAAGAACCTTACATTCTAGTGATTCAACAAGAGGTGAAAGCCAGTAGCTAAGAATGGAACTACTGTGGTTTTTCGGTGTGTTTCCCCTCTAACATCATCTCACCGTGGAAATACCCGGGCTGTGAGTGCCCGGGTCCCTATGGTTAATTCCGTCCCTGCCCCTAAGTAGTGGATAAGCAAATCACTGAGGGTGTCTCATTCTGTGTTCTGGGGATGTTGTCTGATGGCAGAAAAGTGTTTGTGTGTGCAGATGCTTGGGCCCCCGATTACCAAATGTCCAGTGTCACATTTACTCTCGCCGGTGGTGTTCATTGATGTCCATCGGAATCTGGGAAACAATTTCTCTGCTCGTTTTGGCTCCTCTCCAAGATGTACTTGTACCCACACCATGAGGCATTTCCCCAGAAAGGGCGGGGACCAAGAAATCTTGGGAGTGTGGGTGATGGACTGTTGCTTTGCTGAAATCAGAGAACCGGAGTTTCCACACCTCGTCGGTGCTGGGCCCAATCCTGTACTCATGGATGACCCTTCTTGGGAATCTTAGACCCCAGAAGAAGCCTAGGATGAGTGCCTGCCTCAGCTTTCCAAGTGGTCTTCATTCAGTTACTTACTGGCAGGGGGAAACGCAGTTTAAACTCTTTTCTTCTGATCGCTTCTGGACCGCGGAGATGGTGGGGAAACAGTGCTTCGTGAGGACTGGGCACTGAGCTGTGTCGGTACACCTGCCGACACTGCCTTTCCGTCTCAGCTGGTGGTTGTTCCATGTTGGGGATTTGGACCCATCTATCTGTTTGACTCAGGCAACCCCCACTTCTCCCCACCCGCCCCCGCCACTGCCCCCAGTGGGCATTCCCTTTCACTGTCAATTTCTGAAATTGTACTTCTTTCCCCTTTTAACTATCTAGCATTCTCTGAAGTTTCGAATGCTCATTCACTTAGGACAACGTGTCTTGGTTGGATACACGCTTAGGGGTTTTATGTTTTCCTGGCTTTGTGGGGGTTAGTGTCTTGTAAGGTACCCAAGCTAGTAAGTAATAAACAGCATCTGTTGACTTCAGTAATAAATTTCAAACTTGTTTAGAATTCTGCTTATGTGTCAAATTTGAGTTTCTCCAGCAAGTCTTTTTTGTATCTTAGATGATTTATATCTTTCTGGGGAATAATTTAGAGTGGTTTTTTTTTTCTCCCTTTTAAACAAGTGGTCTTCATAAAGACCAGGGCAGATGGATATATATCACACTCACTCAAACATCTGGACGAGACAGGGCAGTTCTGTTTGATGTTTGTTACAGAAATGGCGCTGTCAGAGGCTAACAACTGTTTCATTCTGATCCCAACATCATGCTTAAGATACTCCTTTCTCTTTTCTTCTTTCCAACGCAGCATCACTCTACTGACTGGCCGAGACAGGAGAAGTAGATGTCCACGCCCACAGACCCTGGTGCAATGCCCCATCCAGGGCCTTCGCCAGGGCCGGGACCCTCTCCTGGACCAATCCTTGGACCTAGTCCAGGACCCGGACCATCCCCAGGTTCTGTCCATAGCATGATGGGGCCGAGTCCCGGACCTCCGAGTGTCTCACACCCCATGCCAACAATGGGGTCTGCTGACTTCCCACAGGAAGGCATGCATCAAATGCATAAGGTAAGAGTTTATTTTCTTGTTCACTCTTGTCCTCTGAGTCATAGATGGCCAGTAGCTCTGATAACCCCATCTCTTTTTTCCCCTACCATTGTTAACAAGAGAATCAACCTAGGACTTCGTCTTATCTTGTATATTATTGAAAACATATGTTCCGAAGCTCTTTTTATTGTTACAGATGCTGTACAGGAAGATCAGATCATGGCTTTTTGCAAAATACTAGATAGAATATGCAGTTCTGACAGTCTGTGATTTGTAGGTTGCGGGTATTTTGGCCTGGTGAGTAAGCGTATTAGTGAGCAAGTCTTGGTTCTTTTCCAACCGTGGATGTTAAATAACATATCATCCACGAATGGATGTATTGAGATTGATTCTTCCCTAAAAACGTTGACATTTATTTAAAAAAAAAAAGATCCCACAGAGTGAAAGGAAAACAAGTCATTTCCTAAGGGATGTTTTTAAAAGACTATCAAAATAGAAGAGTTTCTCGGGAATCCCTAACATGCACTTTGCTATCCCTCTGTCAAGTGGCTTTATTCTGATTTTGGAAGAGGGCCGGGGTTGTGCCGAGTACAGGTCTCTGTCTGTTCGATTCGGGACTACGGTTATAATAATCTGTTTACGAGGCTTGGATGGTTGCTGTAGGGATGATCCGATCAGTACACCTGGCATCAGGCCTTTGCAGAAGATGCAAAGAAGAGAAAACAGCCTTTTGAGAAAGCCAACAAGGGCGTGTGGCGGTTTGCTCTGGTAGCCAGTGAGAATCGGTGAGGCCGCGGCACGTGACCCGAGGGTCGTGCCCCCTGAGACACGTAGAGGTTTCCCATCCCCTTTTTGGATGTCGTCACACATGGACAGGCGCGGTGGGGCTGCCCCTTGGTTTTAAGTAGGCAAGCTGTGTAGGGTGTCGGTCCAAAACAGAAAGATTCCAGCAAAAAAGAGCAAGTCTTTCCTCTGACCGTGTAGGTCAATTTTAAGGTAAAGCATCAGAGCCCGAAAAGTGCAGACCCATTTTATTTATTATTTATTTATTTATTTATTTATTTATTTATTTTGTTTATGTATCTTTTTTTTTTTTTTAACAGATTTTGTTAGTGAATATTTTCAAATCAGGAAAGTAATATATAGTTCTTTTGAAAAGTCAAACCAAGAAAGAAACGGTCAGGGACATCTGGGGGGCTCAGTCGGTTACGTGTCCGACTGTGGCTCAGGTCATGATTCACAGTTCGTGAGTTCGAGCCCTCTTCGGGCTCTGTGGTGACAGCTCGGAGCCAGGAGCCTGCTTCATGTTCTGCATCTCGCTCTCTCTCTGCCCCGCCCCTGTTCATGCTCTGTCTCTCTCAAAAATGAATAAACATTAAAAACAATTAAAAGAAAAAAGATATGGTTAATCCTGGCTTCACCCTAGGTGACAGCTTTGTGCTTGCTTTCCGGACCTTATCTTTCTCTTGGTTCAGTGAAAGTACTGTGTAAGCACAGGTCTGCATATATATGATTTTTCTGTTTGTTTTTCTTTTATTGTAATAGAATAATCGTAGCATCACTATTAATTCTTCTGAAATGTTCTCTTTTCACTTACCATATTCACTTAACATATATCCCTAGGTTCTCTTTCTGCTTTTTCATTTTTGTTTTTGTTTTTTGTTTGTTTTTAACATGTTTTTAGCTGTTCAGGTACCTAAAGAAGTAAAGCTGATTCTTTTTCATATCACAGTGTTTAGAAGACATACTGAATATACAGACGTACTGAAGTCTTTACATTGCCTTGTGTTCCTATTAAATTAATTTGGGAGCTATTCTAGGTCTGATCTGTCACTAATAGGCCTTAGCCCAAATGGGTTAAATAATTTCAGGATGGTTTTAGGCTGTGTCCCCTCCCAAATGAAAGATAAAATGTGAAGGCAAGATTTATCTAACCTTTAGAATTATTTAAGCATTTGGAAGTTACACGTATGACTGAGCGTTGGGTCAGTGGTAGGTTTTTGCCCTGGTTTGCTTTTATCGGTGATGATGGCTTCTGATCCCTTCTGTTTTGTGACCTAGCGTTTTTGTAGCATTTCCTATACTCTCTTCCCTCCTCCCCACCCCTGTTGGTACTCCTTTTTGTTTCATTTTCTTTCGTTTTGCTGAGTTTGCTTTGGTGTTTTCTTTCTTTCCCATCCTGCTTTTCCTTAATCCCAGCCCCTCTGATGATGCCTTGCGTGGGGACCTGGCTAAGCACCTAGAGTTCACACCTGCCGCCCAGATGCCTTCCCTTTCTTCGAGTCCTTTTACAGGCCGCTCTGTTCCTTGTCTTTCTCCTCCTTCCCCTTCTGAGATTCAGCTTTTTGCTTTTCAACATCGCTGGAAATAAATAAACAAGTGGCCTAAATACATCTGCTTGTGTTGCCTTGATTTCCTCCCTATTATTACTATTTAACAGACTCAGAGACACTCTTTATACCAAATTCTTCCCATTTTTCTTTTGAACATCCTCTTTATGGTAAATTTCTCCTCTTTTCAAGTGCGCGCTTTTGACTCTGCAGAAATTAACTTTCCTTTCTGTAAAACTGCAAACACTCATACTTTCTTGCTCGAAGTCATTTGGTTTCTATAAACTCCTGGAAATCTTTCTTTCAGGCTGCTCTGAAAATTGCTCTCCCAGTGTGGGGAGGAATAGACTTTTCCTTTTTTTTTTTTTTTTTTTCAAACCCATGCTCCGTTGCCCAATTCTGGATTGGATTAATGTCCGCTCAATGGCTCTTTATCGTGAGCCTGTTCCGTACGAGGCCTCATGTCCTGTGAACAGTCCCTGCATTCTTAACTTTTTTTCCAAACTCTGCCTTGAATCGTTTTCAAGACCGCTTCTCTCCGGGGTGTAGGCTCGCCCGTCGGACCTTCCTTCGCTTGGAGTGTGTGCTCCACTCTGTTCCTCTTTTCCCGATGCATGGAACCTTCCATTTTCGACTTTTAAACTTTCCACATTGTTCTTTCCCCTCTGATGGAAAAAAAAAATTACCAAAAAATAGACCGTTACAGATGTTTCAAATAGTCTCCCTTCAGACTTTGCTCTGTAACTTCATTGTACCACAGGTTTCAGGACTTACTTAAAAGGGTATGGAAGAGAACTTCTATTTGTCTGCCTAGTGAACAGGACTCCCTTTCTATCTGTAGGTTTTTGACATCACCAAAAGAAAAAAAAATCCAACTGTTTACAGCTTTAACTTTGACTTACAGACAGTTTTGCTGGCCCTGGTGATGTAGTCTTATTTTTTTTGTCCCCATCTATAAAATATATGTAATGTCTATAATAATACAGGCAGTCTAAGTATAAAAAGAGATGATTATTGTCTGAGCCATAGAAGACTGGGCCACAATTTTGAAGACTTGAAACGTGAGGGATCTTCAGGGTCCAAATACAAATTTTGTACCTTACCGTGGCATCTAACTGACGTCCTTGAAATGTTTCAGCCCATTGATGGGATGCACGACAAGGCGATTGTAGAAGATATCCATTGTGGATCCATGAAGGCCACCGGGATGCGGCCCCCGCACCCAGGCATGGGTCCTCCCCAGAGTCCGATGGATCAACACAGCCAAGGTTTGTGTCTGCTACGCACCTCATATTGGCTCTGTTCCATAGCCTTCCATCTTTCTTATTGGTTATTTTATTTGTTTTTTTAATATTTATTTAATTTTGAGAGAGAGAAGAGAGCATGAGCAGGGGAGGGGCAGAGAGAGGGGGAGACACAGAATCCAAGGCAGGCTTCAGGCTCTGAGCCATCAGCACAGAGCCCGACGCAGGGCTTGAACCCACAAAGCGTGAGATCATGACCTGAGCCGAAGTCGAATGCTCAACTGACTGAGCCACCCAGGTGTCCCTCTTGTTGGTTATTTTATTTTATTTATTTATATTTTAAATGTTTTTAATGTTTATTTATTTCTGACACAGAGAGAGTGTAAGTGGGAGAGGGACAGTGAGAGGGAGACACAGAATCTGAAGCAGGATCCAGGCTCTGAGCTGTCAGCACAGAGCCCAACACAGGGCTCGAACCCACTGACTGTGAGATCATGACCTGAGCTGAAGCCAGACGCTTAACTGACTGAGCCACTCAGGTGCCCCCCTGTTGTTGGTTATTTTAACTGTAACTTCGAGAGAACGTGCCTAAGGGAGATCGAATCCTGCAGGCTTCATTGCTCCTTCCCCCACCAACACGACTATGATTTATGTGGGCACTTTTGTTTACAAAATACTAATACATTCTCCCAGCCACCCCGCGTTCAAGCAATCTGCAGAACGCTTTGTGTACTTTGTGCGACTTATTCCTCGTAATCTTGCAAGGTAAATTAGGGAACCCCACTACTGCAGATGGGGGGCAGTTAAAGCACCAAGAATTTACCGTGTTTTCCTAAGTCTACACACCCAGTAAGTGACGGGGCCAGAAAGAGAATCCACGTCTGCCTCCAAATGACAGCATAGACGTGAAGGTAAGACGGGTGCCCTGTGTCCCTTAGATCATATGCTCTTACGTTGTCTGTAAGGTGGCTTTTTTTTGGCAGCGGAATTACCTGTCGTTGTTGGTGGGGTGCTGGATCAAGTCTCCGAGGGCCGCCGTAACAAATTCCCACAAGCCCGTGGTGAGGTGGGGGTGGCTTATGACAACAGACATTCTCTCACGGTTCTGGAGGCTGGACACCTGACATCACGGTCTCAGCCAGGCCGTGCTCTTTCTGAAGGCTCTAGGGGAGAACCCTGTTTTGCCTCTTCCCAGCCTGTGAGCGTTGAGAGCCTGACACCCCTTTGCTTGCTGGGCTCTCATTCCAGCCATCTTGGTCTCCACGTGACGTTTTCCCGAGTGTCTGTGCCCGTGTCCAGATTTCCCTCTTCCCAAGGACACCAGTTCCTGATTTAGCGTCTTCATCCATTATGGCCTCATCTTAAGGTGAGGGGATAAGGCCTCCAAGATCCTGTTTCCAAATAAGGTGGTATTCATAGGTCCTAGAGGTTAGGGCTTCATATCTCTGCAGAGGATACAATTCAGCCCACAATACTGGCCAATCAATATATGATATGTTTCTCTTCTCCTCTGTGCCTTCGTCCCTCACTATTGAAGACGTAGTGGAGATATCTCCAAGTCTTTGAGTACAGTGCAACCTGTTTTCACACTCATTTTATGGTCGTTTCAGCATGCAAGGGCGTGCATTAATCTAGAACCAGTTAACCCTGATATGTTGATATAGAATTCAAAGTTTGTGGTTTATGTGTTGTTGTGTGTACTCCTTTGTAGTTTGATATGTGTGGTTTTTTTCTCTATTCATGATCAGCCATCCATCCATCTGAGGAGAGATTTTTTTAACTGAGGATTTAGAGAAATGCGTTCACAGTTTTAACAGATACATAAATAAGCAAATCATGGGGGCATAGGAGTGCGTCTTCATTAATATTCAAGCAGGTTTGACACTCCCAGACTCCAGTCTGAATCCTGACAGCCGACCGGTCTAAGTGTCTGTCGCAGATGACTCACCAAGTGTTGACCACCATGTTGTCAGAAAAGCACCCTGATTTATTGGGACTTTCTGCAGTATGGGAAGAAAACAATTTGACCCATTCAGTGTTCAAGAATGGATTTAGACAGCACTTCCAGGTTTCACATTTAAATTCTAAGGAGCCAGGTGCGTCCACAGAGACAATATCCACCTCATTTGTACTGTCTGGGAGGAGTAGACACGTGACAGTCAGGGATCCTCAAAGCCGGGTGCCTGCTCTGTCTGCTCCCTCTAGTAGGAGGGTCTGAGCAGAGCTCCAACACAAAACACTTCTGATGCATGAACTTTATGTGAGCATTTTAACTTTATGTGTCTTAGAATTGCTCTCATTGCTTGATTCCTCTTGTTCTTTTTGGAATCTCCAAGACACTGGCATGATGTCTAGCATATAACTGGAGATAGACACCTAGTTAATTTCGTTCATTTTGGTGGAGAAGTGAACTGATGCATTCGCAAGTCAATGGTTCTAAATAGATACTAATTTTTATATAATTTCAGGAAGTTATAATTACTTGGAAATGTAGAGGTCTGCATTTAAATGGAGTCAGAATTAGCATGTAATATTTTTCTCTATACTAGCAAAGTGCATTGCAGGCTGGGGAATGAGTTATTTAAAAGCATAGTTTTGAGTGCCGTAGTATTGGTATAATAGAGTCTTATTCTATATAATGATCTAAAAGGAATTTAGACTCTGTAATAGCATGTATCTTTAAAAACCCCATTGTAAAAAACCATTTATAAACACACAGGTATAGAGAGGTGTGGTATTGATTAGAAAGCTGCCAGCTTTAACTACCTAGCAACATATTAGGTTATTTTAAAGTATTGGTGGAGAAGCAAAACCGTTTCCTTCAATAAATAGTGAACTGTGTACCTTATGGTCCCAATGATAGCATTGTTTATTTTTAGTCCATTGGATAGAAAAAGCCTTCAAAGGCAAGTGTATACTATTTGATGTGTATGTGTGTGTGTGTGTTGTGTATGTATGTGTGTGCAAAGAGAAAATTCATATAAAAATTGGCACTTATAAGTTCAAGTTTATTAAAAGGAAAGACATGACTGAGGCAAGGTGAAACCGGGGAGATGATGGCCCTAGAAGACCAGGGACATGAAACAGCCGCTTCTGGAGCAAATCAGACCAGTTCAAAAAGCGTAGACTCCGTATCAACACTGCCATCCTGGAGATGAATGTGTTTCCCTCTCGGGCAACTTCTCTCCCGTTTTCTCAACGAAAGACAATTACTAAAACATGATATGTTGTTTCATCGTTTAGATCACATTTTTTTCTTCAAGTTTTATGGAACGTAGGAAAAACAAAATCTCTCTCTTCGGGTGAAACTGTCACATTTTTAATGTCATACTGTGATAAAATGATTCTATTACCACCCCCTGTATTTTCTAGGGGGAAGAGAACTTCCCATCCCCCACTCCAGCTTGTCACATTCAAGGTGAAATTTGGTTGCGTTGACGAATTCCAGAAAATGATTTTTATTTCACTCTCAGCTTCTTCCTTAGCGAATTTGAGGTGAACTTAATCACTGTCCCTAATATAACTGTGTCACCTTCCTCCCTTGCTCCGTCTTGCCTGTACTCCATAGTTTAAAAGAGCAATTTGAGGGGCACCTGGGCGGCTCAGTTGGTTAAGTGGCCAACTTCGGCTCCGGTCATGATCTCATGGTTCATGGGTTCGAGCCCCGTGTCGGGCTCTGTACTGACAGCTCAGAGCCTAGAGCCTGTTTCGGATTCTGTGTCTACCTCTTTCTCTGCCCCTCCCCCACTCATGCTCAGTTTCTGTCTTAATAAGAAATAAACATAAAAAAATTTATTGAAAAGAGCAATTTGGTAAACAGTTGAGCTTAGACTGGACTGTCTGGTGTTTTGGCGCATTAGGTATCATATGGCTTGTCTAGGGGTAAGCTATAACTGATTACCTTAGGAAACTGGAGAGACCGGAAGACAGAGACATATGACCTATTTCAGTGTAGAAGGAATATCCCATCTATGAGGAAAATGCCAGTAGGAAGGTTTTACTAGCAGGTTCTCCCTCTGTGGTAGACAGAGGGTTGACCACAACAGTGTCAGGAAGAGGTTTCCATAATGAACAAATTCCCACTTTGCACCAGCGTTACAATCAAGGGGCGAATGTAAGCCTCATGAAGGAGGAAGCATGCTAATGACAGAGTTATGTGTATATTGTAGGTCCCTTCTCATCGTTTTATTTTTTTTAATGTTTATTGTTGAGAGAGAGAGAGAGAGACAGAGCATGAGTTGGGGAGAGGCAGAGAGAGACACACAATCCAAAGCAGGCTCCAGGCTCTGAGCTAGCTGTCAGCACAGAGCCTGATGCGGGGCTCGAACCCACAAACTGAGATCATGACCTGAGCCGAAGTCGGGCGCCCACTGACAGAGCCACCCAGGCGCCCCTAAACATTTTTCGTTGTAAGTAGCCACATACTGGACTTTACATTTCTGCTGGCCCTGCAGGCTGCTTTCAGATTCAAGGGCATTTTGTTGGCGAACTTCTATGACTAACTGGAAGCCTAGCGGCTGAGTGGTTGCACTTCCTTATGAAGAAGGGATTTGGAGAATGAGAGTGGATCTTCAGTGCAGGATTTCTCCGACTGGTGCTCTCCTTACACGCATCGATTGGCCAACATGTATGTTTGCCTTAGAGGATCAGACTAAATTTGTTTCCCTTTCCAAATAGCAATTAGAAATACAAGAGATTACATCCTTCCCCTCCCCCTCCCTTGCACATGGTGACGGTTGAGTCCCCAGTCATTGTTGGTCAGATATTCTTGGGCCTCTGTGATCCCACGTGGATGCACAGAGCTCTTTCAGCCCAGCCCCAACGGGGGCTCAAACACAAAGCAGATGTCTAATAAACGCCTGTGTGATGACCTTTGTGATAATTGTGACTTGAGTACATTTATTAAAAGGCAGTGACCTTTAATCTAATATTTTATATTGTGTCTTAGGACACTGGTGACTTGATTAATTAGCACTTAGATTGATTTGGGACAGCCTTTAGGCAGGAGGCCGCTCTGTTCCCTCCTTCACTCCACCTTGGATCTCCCTGCAACAGTGCTCAGTCGTATGTTTTTCTAGGAATTCTTTGGCCGGGATATGGAGTTCATCTCCTAAAAATGACTTCCTTAAAGTATTTTATGCATTTTTGACTTTTCCTCCCCAAGAAAAGTATTCTGAAGTTTCCCATGTAGATTTCTTATAACCCAAAGAGGTTATTACTCTCTTGTTTATGTTATATCATAAATGGTTCTAGAAGATTGGTGAGACTTTCAAGTCTCTAACTGATGTTTATAAAACCAGATTAATATTAGACCCTGGAGAAAACATGGACACATTGGAATCAGACAGACTTTGGTTTGAATCATGGAGCCACCATGATCTCATTCTGTGACCTTCAGTAACTTGCTCACATTCTGAGCCGCAGTTTCTCTATTTAAAAAAAAAAAATGAAGCGTGGGCACCTGGGCGGCTCCGCCAGGTAAGCACCCCACTTTGGCTCAGCTCATGGTCTCACGGTTCATGGGTTCGAGCCCTGCATCGGGCTCTCTGCTGTCAGCTTGGAGCACGCTTTGGATCCTCTGTCCTCCTCTCTCTTCCCCTCCCCCACTCATGCTGTTTCCCTCCCTCAAAAGTAAACATTAAAAAAATAAAAATAAGAAAAATTTAGAAACAAGGGGACAACACATAGGCTCTGCGGATGTTGTAGGGGTTGACGAAATAATGTATACTCCACTCCTGTCCCTTTAATACTCCTTGCCATGTCTCTCCACTCCTGTCCCTTTAATACTCCATGCCCCCACCAGCCTGATAGCCCCTGGCCAGACCACCATCTTGCCTCTGGATGACTTCAGTCCCTCGTACCCACAGCTAGAAAAGTCTCTGGGGACTGATACTCCCCCAGAATCATCACCAGTGACATAAGCAGTGACGATGATCCTGAGAAAAGTTACCTCAGGCTTCTTCCTCCTCTACTTTCCTGGGATAACTTGGAGGCACGTTATTTACCTTACGACCCAGAGCTTCCACCGGAAGTCAGTCTGCAGCCACCCACTATAGTAGCCGCGTCCCTGCCTCATGCCCCCCTTCTATACCCCTGCCAGCATCCCCTCGCCTTCCAAATAAATCCCCTGCGCTCAATCCTTACATCAGGCTCTGTTTCCAGGGGGCACTCAACTTGGGTAGTGCCTACAACAGTGGAAGCCGTCAGTAATTGTGCGTAATAATAAACCAGGTAATCATTTGCTGTCCTCACAGGAGACCCTCCCTTCCCCTCTGCGATATCGAAACACCTCCAGGTTTCATTGTGTCCATGGGGGCTACTCTTAATGGACTCTGCTGTCCCCTGGTGCCTTTCGTCTAGGTGTGCGGCAGCCACTGACCGGTTACCTTCTAGGACACAGGTGGCCTTTGATCACTTGACCTGTGGCTTGTCCTCATTGAGGTGTGTTGTGACTTAGTATGAAAAAAAAAAAAGAATAAACTATGTCTTTAATCATTTTTGTATTTTGAAATGATACTATTTGGGGGTTTGTTGGTGTCAATGAAACATGTTATTAAAATGAGCTTTGTTTCTTGTTAATGTGACTCCTAGGGAAATTTTCATTATATACCTTTGGCGTATGGAGATTTGATAATTCCATGTACTTCTGTGATCATTAAATGGTGTCTACTGTACATTCCTCCAAACAGGCGGTGCTGTTGCAGAAAACCATCCCAGGGGCCAGGAATGCCTGGCTCGCAGGTCACTGCGGACAGGACAGCGGGTGACCGCCTCTCCTGTTTTATTCCAGGGTACATGTCGCCGCACCCGTCTCCGCTGGGAGCCCCCGAGCACGTCTCCAGCCCGATGTCGGGGGGCGGCCCGACCCCACCCCAGATGCCGCCCAGCCAGCCGGGGCCCCTCCTGTCGGGCGACCCGCAGGCCATGAGCCAGCCCAGCCGAGGCCCCTCGCCTTTCAGTCCCGTCCAGCTGCATCAGCTGCGAGCTCAGATTTTAGCTTACAAGATGCTGGCCCGCGGCCAGCCGCTCCCGGAGACGCTGCAGCTCGCAGTGCAGGGGAAGAGGACGTTGCCGGGCATGCAGCAGCCGCAGCCGCAGCCGCCCGCGCAGCCCCCGCCGCCCGCGCAGCAGCCGCAGCAGCAGGCCCTGGTTACCTACAGCAGGCCATCTGGTAGGTGACCGCGGCGCCCGAGGACTGAGCAGCACTGCGGAGCGCGCCCCATGCCCGGGCTGACTTAGCCCTTTGTTGTACCTCCTTAACCCCTTCATCCTGCTTAGCTCGGTGGGCCAGGACCCTTGGGCTCCTGGGCTGTACGGTCCCAAGGCAGGAAGCCATATAGCCCCCGTGAATCTGCATTCTCTTTCAGAGGGTTCAAGTTCTGTCGGGAAGCCCGTGCACACCCCCCAGGTTAGCAACCCTGCACCCGGTGCGCCCCATCCCCAAAATGCGCCCCTAGAATCCGCCCTCCGGGGAGCCATCTTCATGCTGATTTATTTAGTTCTACCCATTTTGTGTTGAGAAAGGCATTGAGGGAGGCTTCCAAGGCGCACACCTGCAGTGAAATAATGATCAGGTAGGAAATCAGAAGCAAAGGGAAATAGGAATCAGGGTCAGGGAGGTCAGGGGCATGGGGCCCTCCAGAGCTCACAGGGTTGCTGCCTCCAAGCTTGCAAAAGGACCCCGGTTTCCTGGCAGTCAGGAGAGGGCAGAGAGTCTGGTACTGAATCCTCGCCGTTGGCAACTCTATAGCACGCTGATGCCTCAGAGGAAAACCGAGCCTTTTCTAGCGTCAGGTAACAAGGTAGATTTTCCAGGTGGGATTATTTTTTTTAACTTTTGCTATTATTATTGTAAAAGACCCCGCGAGACAGAGGCATCAGTGACATTTGTTCATAATACATCGAGTAACAGAATCCACACGCCCTATGTCTTACATATCCCTGGAATCAGAGCGGGAGCTGAGGGGTTATCTAACAGGTGGAGATAAGACGGTCCTCTGAAGGGCCCTCTGGTGGTCTGGCTTGATCCCACTGGTGGAATTCAGAGGTGCCCCAGGCTAGGGGTGGGCTTCCATGCGCTTTATTTTCTCTGGCAAGTTTTTATTGTTGTTGTTAACTACCAGATAAGCAAAGAGTTTATGGTTCTGTTCTGACCAGAGCTTTGAGTCCCAGGGAGTTTTGAATTCCAAGGGTCTTTCTTGACCTGACACCCTTTCCTGTGAATAGTTCCCCCTCCTTAGGGCAGGCCACGACTTGCTGAGTCCTGCAAACAGTCGGTTTAGGAAATGGGTACTTTTTCTAGGTTTGGGGACTTAGGCAGTGGGGAAGAGTTCAGATTATGATTATGGTTATGATTATGATTAGGTATTCTGCCTTCTGAGTTTTGGTGTCCTTTCTGGTAGGGATGAACTCACCTTGTTAATTGTGGATGTAGCCTTAGGAATGGGTTCTGAAAGAGTAAGAAAGGACCACGTCCGCTTCAGATCTTTGGGTTGTGACCACGGGGCTTTGGTAGGAGAAGGATCATATGGCTCCGAACCTCAAGGTCTAAAAACGTGGTAGAGGAAAACCCCACAGAAGATGGTAGTTTTGCACATGTGATGCATTTAGAGGTTTTAAAATGGCGTGACTCCAGCTCTGGGGAAGCAGCCAGATGGAAGAAAGAAATACACGCATGTCTCTGGGTGCATGGCTGATACTTCGGGAGCATGCACCTTGATCAGCGGCCAGAACCTTGCATGTGGGACACATCTAGAACATGGTGCGTCGGGACTCGTGTACCAGCTGTTGGACCCCAAGAGCCTGTGTCTTCACCACTGCCCATCCTGGCTGCCTTGTCACGATGAGCTCACCACCAGGGATAGAACCACGTCCCAAACTGTGTGCACCAGATGCAAGCATTGTAGTCCTGTGAGTGTGAAAAGGAAGCGCATCTTCACTCCTGCTGTAGTGCCTTTTAACTTGCTCTCTAGACTCCATGTCAAGGAAATCGGCACATCTTGACATCCCAGGTCTCAGAGTAGTTTCCAGTTGAGACTGAATGACAACAATCAGATAGTTAGGCACCTCCCAAGAGTAGGGGTGTGGGACCCTGTCACTAGGCACACGTCACCACATATCAAAGCATGTCCTGGGGTGCCAACTCATCGCAGACCTCCGCAAGCAAGCATCGTTTTGTTTTGCTCTGTTTTGAATGACTTACACTTAGCGGGAAAACATCCCAAAGCATCCTTTAAGGAGGCAGCAAAGTGACCAATTCATTTCAGATACCTTTTCACCCAAAGTTGTAATAAGACTCCACGATGTACTAAAACTTAGGGAACAAAGTCATGGTTGTCTGGATGCTCCTGCCGAGCCCCAGTAACACAATCCTGAGTGTGTTTTCTGGGTTCTCTCCAGAAGACAGGGCTCTACGTCTCTATGCATCTCCGATGCATATCTCCATTTGTCCCTAATTAAAAAAAAAAAGTATTATTGTGTTTAAATCCCTTTACTAATAATTAAGGAAACAATCAGTTTTTAACTATGTCCACTGACCTGGAGGTAGCTACAATTCCATTTTTCTTTTGTCCCGCTTTGTAGCATTATTCATGTGTGAGGAGAACATTTTGGGCTGAGGTAGGCTGCCTCAGACCTCCCCCAGAGCTGTAACTCACCCAAAGTGGCGTACTCCTCATAGACCCCGCTAGAGAATTCCTGCTTGACTACAGGAGTTGTGCACTGAACAAATACTTCTTCAGGCCTTGCTTGCTCTGGGTGCCGCGCAAATGTAACCCATCCTCTTCCTCATTTCATTTATTTTTTTCTTTTATAGATACTAAGGCAAACTTAAAATTAGGAGCCATAATAAAAGGGTTTTTTGTTTATTTTTGGTGTGTATGGAGGAAAGAACCTTATGATAGAAAGTAAAAATTTCACTGCCAATTTTCTTCAGTGCCTGTCTCCTTCGCCCCTCCTTCCAGGTACATAAAATTTCTAGGTATGCTCAATGTAAATACACTATTACATTTATTTTGTTTTGAACCCGCGGAAACCACTTCCATCCTTATTTAAGGCACAGAATATGGAGGAAATGTCCTAGTGTGCCGGAAAACAGTGTGAGCTCTGAGTGCACGGGAATTCTGTATGCGTGCGACTCAGCTCTTTTCATAAGTTTGTTTCCCTGTTCCTTTTAGGTTTATTTATTTATTTTGAGAGAGGGAGCGAGTAGGGGAGAGGCAGAGAGAAAGAATCCCAAGCAGCTCTGCACTGTCAGCACGGGGCCTCATGCAAGATCATGACCTGAGCTGCAATCAAGAGTAGGAGGCTCAACCGACTGAGCCACCCAGGCTCAGTTTCCCTGTTTCATAACATCAGGCTAGGGCTCCACCCGAGAACGACCCTCTCTCCCCTCCCCCCTCCAGCCTCCACACCTTAGCCTCCCTGGGAGGCTGTCAGGGGCATCAGGGCATAATACATCTGCCGTGACTTCCAAGGTGAGAACTCGGGGGAAAACAGACACATTGGGAACCTTGACAATCAAGACTAAATTGTTGATGTTGGGGAGCGGGTAGGAGATAAGGTAAGGGATGTAATTTGTCTTGCGCTTGAAGATATCAGGGAGAAGCATGATCCGGCAGACCACGAGTGTCTGTTGCAGAGACGATCCGTGTCAATAGAGAGCCCAGCCAGCCCGCACCTTGGGTCCGGAAGCCGCCTGCGGGACAGGCAGGAAACCTGATGAGCAGGAGGTTACATTCTGGGCACGTCCACTTGCGGCAAGCTGCATTCAGCTCCCGGGCCTCTGTAAATAGAAGCTGTTATGTAATCTATTGGAGGGAGGAAAAAAAATAGACCCACGCAGCAAGTGAACTTGCCGTGTTTAGTGAGGAAAGGAATTTGCTTGTAAGTAGCTCTGATGGCAGATTAGCAGGGAGCACACGGCAAGCGGACTTATCTGAGTGTTTGTGCTGAGTTGCTCTAAGCTGTAGAGCCACTCTGAAGTTTGCTGTAGAAAAGCGTACTCCCAACATTGCCAGCTGATACGCTACCAAGTTTCCTAAAAGGCTTTTCTTTTGCTGTGGGTTTTTCTAGAGCGAGAAATTAATTAGACTCCTTAACCTTTGCGCCCGTGGCAGCAATAAAAATGACAAGAGCAGAGGGTGGCGCACGCATCTACATGATCTCGTTGTACCTCACTGCCACCCTGTGGAGGTGGGCACTGTCCTTATCCCCATTCTGCAGGTGAGGAAACCGAGGCACCCGGGGTTGAGAAACTCGCTCAGGCTCACGCATCCAGTAGGTAGCAGGGCTGAGGTGACCTGGAAGGAGGCAGGGTGCTCTCAACGCGCCCATTTCGTGCGCAGTAAAACCGTAGTACTTTGTGCATTGGAGACTTGAACACATAGGTTCGTGTTCGGGTCTCTCCCTGCTTCTCAGTTTTAAGGGTCCATCAGCTAAATAAGAATGTCTTTGTTTTTAATGGATTAAGGAAGTCTAGCCTGGTGTGTGCGTATTAGATCTAGTTTTGAGTCATAGGCTAAAAGTGACCAGAAGTGGGACTGGGGATATCAGATGTGCTGTGGACATCTCCCTTTGCTGAAACGTGCTTTGACAATAGTGAATTGAATTTACCTTGGGGTCATCGGAGGCCCCCGCATAGGTATTGACAGGCTACCGGCTGAAGAAGGCTCTTGGAACAGGTGGAGTGCCTAACACCAGTGTCCTATTCGGGCTCTTGCTGATGAATTAGTCAAACTTTGAAAGGAAGAAAAACCCTTCCAGAACTGGATGTAAAGTCATTGTTATCTTACCACGAAGACCCATATTTTCTTTTTGTTCAAGTTGGTGGTATCTTTAGAGGGCTTCAGTGTATTAGTTGATTATTTAGTATGCTTATTCCAAGTCTTCAAATATATTTAATTCTACCAGTTTCTTTTTTTTTTTTTAATTTTTTAATGTTTATTTTTGAGAGAGAGAGAGAAAGAGACAGAGCATGAGCAGGGGAGGAGCAGAGAGAGAGGGAGACACAGAATCTGAAGCAGGCTCCAGGCTCTGAGCTGTCAGCACAGAGCCCGACACAGGGCTTGAACCCACAAACCGTGAAATCATGACCTGAGCCGAAGTTGCCTGATTAACCCACTGAGCCACCTCAAGTTTATTAAGATTTATAGAATCACAGAGAATTTAAAAAAATATCATAGAATTAACATAACTGTTAGAAATCTCTGTCTCCTCTCTTTTAACTAGATTACCCCTAAAACAACCCCAAGGAAAAATCTACCCTGTTTTAAAGACCTCTAGGGAGAAAATATTCTAAAATGTCCCTCAATAAGTCATTCCCATGCTTAACAACCCTGTGATTTAATGTTTAGAAAGTGGTTTCTTATATATGGATGAATGAAACTCTAAATGTAAAATATTATGAAACGTGATCCGTTACGTAAAAGACTTTCCTATTCAGAAAGTACTTAGCTGAAAAGAATCTCTTTATTATGATAGTATGTCTACAATGCCTAAAATAGAAAATTTTTTAAAATACATTTTTTTCTCAAGAGTTTTTCATACCCCCACGAGACCCAGGGCTACGGATTACCTCGGGATCAGGTAGCTGTGTCTGTTTTGGAAAGTTTTGCCTGATTTCACAGGGAAGGGGAAACAGGACCAAGAGTAACACCGCACACACACACACGCGCACACACACACACACACACACACGCACACGCACAGTTTCCTAAGAAGTTTGTTCTGTTTCCTCACATTCCTCTGGTCAAAATGTTTGCTGACACTCTCCCTGCATTGTCAACTGAAGCCTATTTCTAAACGGTGTTTGCTGGAAATTGAATAAATATGTCTCATTTTTCATAATGTATGTCTTTGTATGGTTAATTATTAAGGGACTCTGAAGTATAAAGACTGTTATTTTGTTGCCGTTGAATAACTTTTAACTTTTAGAGACAATATGGAAGATGCCCAGAAGGATGCAAAGGTTTTAACAGCTTACTGAGATTTCTTTTTCTTTTCATTGACTAATTCATCTGGTAGTCTCACTAATCTTATTTATAATTTAGAAGTTAAGTAAAAATTTACCTAGGAGGAGAGAGGGAGAACACTTATTTTAGGTCCATACCTAGCAATCAAATTAAACTCCTGAAGTTTAATGTAGAAAATTGCATTAAATGAAGTTATTAAGTGGGTTTTGATAAGCTTGCTGGTTGCATGTCCCTTTATTCTGTTTGCATGAGAAAAATGCTCTCCTGAATCGTCATATCTGCTAGTTTTTACCAGGTGGGATGAGTGGTTCCCCCCTGCCCCCAGACACACACACTGTTTTTAGAAACATTTTCTAATAAGTAGTAAAAAAAAAAAAAAAA
>NC_043712.1:82117872-82125035 GCF_006229205.1 Suricata suricatta
TTTTAAGGCATGCATTTGGGGGTCTACAGCTTGGCCCAGCCTTGGGGGTAATGAGCCACATAGAAGCATCGTCTTCCTCTAAACTGTTAACTCCAGAAACCTAATTTTCACCTGATTTGGCACATTCATCAGAAACGGTAGTTGGCAAACCTTTTCTGCAGACAGCAGGACCCTTTGCAGGGCCTGGCAAAGGCCTCTCAGAGGGCTGGCTGTGTTCCAATAAAACTTTATTTACAAAAGCAGGCTGTGGAGAGGATTTGGTCCACAGGCTGGAGTTAGCCGAGCCTTGATGTAAATGCTTATGTTAACCAAAAAAGAGAGTCCAGAAGTTTCTGGAGTTGGCCAGAAAGCATGGTCTTGTCCCTTGTGTTACCTTGGTGAAGTTACATCTCCTTTCCATGACTCAGTTTCCACTTATGTTAAAAGAGATTATGGTACCTCTTGCGGAGGGGGAGGGGCAGATAAAATGATACAAAGACTTTCCGCACATATCAGCTATTATTATTTCCCAATTATTATTTAATTTAAAGGAAAATGAAAGTTTAGAGATTATAGGGAAGGTGAGTAAATAACATCCAGGTTTCCTTTAAAAACATTACCTGAGTCTTTCTTGAAAAACACATGACTGACATGTTATTAGATGAAAACACTAAGTCACCAGCTTTGCTAGTTAACTGTGAAAGAAACCACAGTAACTTGCCAGTAAGTGTGTGTGGCTTTTTGGGTGAAAAGCCTAACTTTCCTCTTCTTACTATCACTAATCCTCAGTGAAGAGCTTTGGTATTGCTGTTGCCTACATTTTACGTATCCCTGGAGGGCTAGGTGCACACCATCAGTTGGTATTGACAGGTATATCCCTGTGCAGTGGAAAGGCAGATACCAGCACCAGGTTCCCATGTGGGACAGAAACTTTATTCATATGCGGTACTTTCTTTTTGTCGCTACTGAATAAAATTAAGTCAAAAGTGCTTTTTGAAAAGACAGCCAACAGCATAGAGGGGTATTGTTTACTCTAAAAGTCTGACTTCCTAAGAGCTAACATTGTTTTTGTCCTTACCTTGAATGTACCTACCAGTATTGTTGTCACATATGTGAACGACATTCATGGCTTAGACACTCTCTATACCTAGAAATACATCTGGACTTTCCCCCGCTCATTCAGCCTGTGTGGTGGTGGGGGCAGGGCAGGGGTGTGTGTGGATTTTACCGACTCAAGTTTTCTTCATTTTTACCAGAACTTTACTTCCAGCACTTTCTTGTAACAAGCCCCAATGTTTAGCACTTTTTCCAAAAGTGATCTTAATGGACGGCGCCCCCAAAGTATACAGTGCTCAGTAGTACTATTTACCCTATTCCAGCGTGTGAAAAACTTTGGTCCTCCAGTCCCGTCTCAAGAAGGAAAAAAAAAATACATGTGTCAGTATCTTTTAAGTTATAAGCCCTGCAGAATGTGGTGGAATGACTATTTTGGCTCTTATTATCATTACTGGATGAAATGTCTCCTCTTCCGTAAAGATGCACGGCTTCCGAAACGGTTGCTCCGGCATCTCTGGGTCTGACGAGCTGGTGGGGTCTTTGGGCTGAACTTGCCCATGGCCGTCTTGAGGAAAAGCACAGGTTTCCACTGGCAGCATCACAGGGAATCTTTTATCTTCTGTAATTGGGGAGCTACGGCTGGCTTCTCCATATGGAGATAAATTGTTCAGCTGCAGAGATGAGTTAACTTTATCCTTTAGAAGAGGTTAGATCAAGTGCCTAGGCTCTTGTAAGAGACAGCCATGAAACTTTTCCTTTTGCCTCTCTTTGAGAGCATGCCTTCCTAGTCTTTAGCGCTGATAGCTGGGAGGGTCCTGTGTATCTTTACCTTCTGATCGAGTATTTGAGCAAGTCTAAAAAAAAAAAATATATATATATATGTGTGTGTGTGTGTGTGTGTATATATACACACACACACATATACACACACACATATATACATATATATATGCATACATGTATTACATGTGTACATGCTTTATATATATATATATACACATATATTTGTTTTATAATTTTATGTACTTAATTAGAGCAAAAACCATCTGACCAATGATTTGAGCAAGGTCTAAAAGATAGTGATAGACAGATAGATACATAGATATCTCCTTTATAATTTCATGTACTGAGTTGGAGAAAGAAATCATCTGTCAAAAACTCGTTAACAGGTTCGTGTCTTTGACCATTGTAATATCACTTACCTTGTCTGTGAAAATTGAAAGGACGTTGTCAGAATCTCAGATTTTTAACTCTTCAGTCGCTTGGCTGTTTCTCTTGCTGATCATAAAATCAGAATCTTGACAAATTGACCCTCTTGATTCAGCAACAGCACAAATAAGTTTCTGCATCTGAACACTGCCTCAAATCTGTGCAGTCTTTGCAGTGAAGACATTTTGTTCCCATCCGAATTGGGTCCTTTGTCTTTTGATCATCTTCTACGGCCATACCACCCTGAACACGCCCGATCTCGTCTTTTGATCATCTTTCTCTTAATGATGGCACTTAGTGCCTTTTTCTGTAGTGTTTTGGTGGTGGTGGTGGTGGTGGTGGAGGTAGTGCTGGTGGTCTTTCCGGCACACTTCTCTTGCCCTGTTAGTAGACCTAACTTAAGTTTTCCCATCCGGAGTCAGATATCCGGGGAAAAATGCTCCGGGTTGTCATGTGAGCCTGTCAACTCATGGATTCCACAAGCGTCTGCGTGGAAGATGCGTTTCACATTCAAAGGCGTGCATTAGAAGAGGCACCTTTGCCTCACGCCTTTGCCACACTTCTTTCGCATCCATTCCGAATTCAGTATGAAAACAGTCACACACCTTGCTTTAGGAAAGGACCCCCCTGCAACCCTGAAACTCCTTCTCCAAAATTACCAAGGCTCTTTTATCAGCAAAGTTACGAAAAGTCATTCTCCCCCACCCTCCTCTCTCTCTCTTTTTTTTAAAGTGTCACTCAGCTCCTTGAAGGAACAAAATGTACCAGTGTCATTTTCTGTTCAAATAACTCGCCTACGGGAATCATAAACTTCTCCTCTGGACCTGAACAAATATCTGTTACCTTTAATGGAACTCTTTCTCTTGCTGGAACAGTAACCCCTCTTGATTTACTGTTCAATCTGTATGAAAAACCTGAGTGACCTAATTCTGCTTCAATTTTCTGTACTCGTGAGGACAGCAAATGAGTCTCCCGCAGCTGTTCGGTATTACATGTGTTGTTGTTTCAGGAAGTTTAGAATCCTGAATCTCTTTATCGGGCTACCTGCTGAATCCCATTGATGGGAAGACAAAATTGTCTGGAGAGGAGCATTATTTAAAATGAAGATTTCTATTAACAACACAACCACCACCACAAAGAAAATTTTCCACGTTAAAGCAGCCCCTCCTCTACCCTCGCCACCCACCCACCATGTGCAGAATTCAATGCACGTAATTTTACCGCAGAACCTACGTTTCCTCTTCTGTAGTTTGGCATGTTGGCACTTTGCACTTCTCGCCTCCCTGTCATACAAGAAAGATCCTTTTGTGTTGGGGAATCTGAGATTCCCTGACAGATGACTAGGCGCTTGGGAGATGTAGGTATTTGGGGAAGAAGTGCTCCCCACCGACCCAGAGGCTCTGTCTGCCCCCAGCCCACCTCCCCGCCTCCCTACATCCCCCGCTCCCATCAGTGGGATTGAATCTCTGTACTCTCAGTGCAGTTGTCCTACGATTATTTCTTTAGTCCTGTGTCCACAGACCTTTAGAAGATAAGAAAGAGCAGCCATGCTTCTCATTTCACACCTGACCCACTTGGTCAAAGAAACTAAGCCCCAACACCAAGGGAGGGTTGAAGTTCTGGGAGAGTCATGTGAAAAAAAATTTTTGTGCTAAATCTAGAACCAAGGAAGTAGCCTAACTAAATCACTGACCCTCATCTACCTCTCTGTGATACTTAGTTCTCTTAAACCGTGGCCTTCATTCTACACGAGTAAAGTCGTTTCGGCATAGTTGTTTGGTTTTTTCCATTTAAATTACATATTTGAGGAAAAAAAGCCTCTATTAGTTTTTCTTTTAATGTTGTTGTTAAGATATACCATCTTTGGCTGTCTTTAGATATTTTTGGCAATGTGAATATTTACGAAATTGAATTGGACAAATGAAATGGATGTTTGTTCCGTACAATGAAAATTTAAAAAAAACACACACACCAAAAGAACCATGATAAAAATCCCTTGAGTATCAGTAGTAATAGGAATGCTAAAGAACATTGGGTAAGGCTGAGCAATTTGGCCAAAAGAACAAAATGATGGAAGTTTGTTTATTTTTTTATTATTTAAAATTTTTAATTTTATTTTTTTATTTCAAAAATGATGGAAGTTTCTTATTGTCATTTGCACTCGCAGATGTTTATTCTCCCGCATGCTCAAGCCGTGCAAAGGTGTGATGTTTGTGTTGGTGCCGCAGGCTGAAAACCCGGCATGAGAGCCCGGACAGGCTAACACTAGTATGTTCTGCTGGCAGATCACTCCGTAAATCAGTGTTCATAACACGTATGTACCAAGTAATACAGGAATCTGTCATGATATTTTTAAAAAAAATTTTTAGTGTTTATTTTTTAGAGAGAGCGAGACAGAGAGAGAGGGAGAGAGAGTCAGAGAGGAGGACACAGTATCCGAAGCAGGCTCCAGGCTCTGAGCTGTCAGCACAGAGCCCGACGCGGGGCTCGAACCCATGAGCCGTGAGATCATGACCTGAGCCGAAGTCGGACGCTTACCCTACTGAGCCACCCAGGCGCCCCAGAATCTGTCATGATATTGTTTCCAGCAAAGTCAATGAAGAAATGATGTGCTTCCCTTACTGTCATTTTTTTAAAGTTTTGCAAAAAATGACAGTTTACTTCTGTACCGAAGCAAACAGCTGTAAGTTTTGTATGTCTTTCTGGTTTTGTGTTGTTTTTAAAAGCCCTCAGGTTTTGACATTTGGGCTAACTGAAGTAGTGAAGACGTTTTATCACACCTCAGTCAGAGAGTTTACGTTTTCATGTTGACGCACACCTGGCGCCACAAAGGTCCACGAAACCATAGTACGGATGTGTATTTATTTCGTCATTTATTATTAATATTTTTAAAGATTTTATTATTTTTATTATTTTTAATTTTTTTTTTTTGAGAGAGTGCAAGTGGGGGAGGGACAGAGAGAGAGGGGCACAGAGGATCTGAAGCAGGCTCTGCACTGACAGCAGCGAGCCCGATGTGGGGCTTGAACTCATGAACTATGAGGTCATGACCTGAGCCTAAGTTGGACACGCAACCGACTGAGCCACTCAGGCACCTCTAAAGATTTTATTTTTTAAGTAATCTCTACACTTAATGTAGGGCTTGAACTTGCAATCCTGAGATCCAGGGTCTCAGGCTCCCCCGACAGCCAGCAGCCCGCATCATACATGTTTTTAAAAGAATCTTTAATTATAAGCTTTTCTGGTTGAGGCCCAGGAAAGCAGTGGCTAGAGAGTGTGCATGAATTATCTACGGGATCACTGCCGGTGTCAGGTAAATGAGGCTCCGTGTCCGGGCGCCCACCGTCACTAGGTCTGTGACGTTTGTGCCTTTCTTACTGTCTCCAAACTTCAGTTTTCTCATCAGTAAGATAAGACCATGATAGCATTTACCCTGTAAGGGTGCGTGTGTGTGTGTGCGCGTGTGTGTGTGTCTGTGTGTGTGTGTGTGACACAGAGTGAGAATGTGCAGAGGAGGGAGGGAGGAAGAATTGAAGAAAATTCTACCTTAAATACACGTTAGTACAGTTAATGTTAACTTAGTCCTGTCTTTTACTATTCTTCATGAAATCTATTCCAAGACACTTCTGCCCCAAGTGTGGAGGGAGATAGTTCTAAAAATAGATTTTAATGACGTGCAGTTATTTGTAAGGATAGGCTCCAGGAGAAATCTGAAGCCAGTTCGGATCCAGTAAAAGCATCCCGGCTGAATGAAGAAAGTGAAATGTGTTTTGCTTTCTCTCCTGCCTTTATTTTGAAGAACGACCTGCAGTTATATTTCTGATGATATCGGGGATGAGAATCCCCAGCAACGTTTGTTCTAGAAGCTCTTAGTTTTTAAATACTGTTACTTTAGCATCTACCACTACCCTGAAGCCTGATTTTTAAAAATGCCTAATTTGCCTTTTTCTTTGCTCAGACAAGCACTGCTCAGAGAGGAAGTGGTTGTGGTTGGCAAGGGCCCTCTGAGAATGTTTTGGGTTGGCTCATTTCTGTGGCCTCAGCACCTAAAAGTCCTCTTGTTCACTCAGCTCCAACGGCTGTTGTCATCAGCATCTTGGCAAAGAGGGCAAATGGCCTGGTTGCCTAGGACGGAACTAGAAATTAGAAAGAAAACTCTGTTGTCTCAGCGCTGCGCCCTGGCTGCCTGGGCGTTTGGGAGCAAATCACTTTGTCCTGTGGCTCATGTTCTCTCTGTCTGAAGCAAGTCATGGCCCTGGACTGCTTCCTAGATGCGCTGTGAGCCTTCCTTTCTGGGTGAGACAGAGAGAGAGAGAGAGAGAGAGAGAGAGAGAGAGAGAGAGAGAGAGGGAGGGAGAGAGGGAGAGGTCCTGAAGCAGGCCAGAATGTTAAGTAACATACAGCACCTGTCCGCATCAACGCAAAGGTGGCTTTTCTCTGTTTAACATCCATCATCTGGGCGGACAGCAAGGTCCAGGATACATTTTGCCATGAACTTAAACCTGAGGGTTACTGTTTATCATTTAAGCCTCAGTCGTGATGTATATTTCCACCCCCCCCCCGCCCCCCCATCTCCTTATCTCCTTTAGACTCCAGGCTCGCATAGCTCATAGGATACAAGAACTGGAGAACCTGCCTGGCTCCCTGCCACCAGATTTACGAACCAAAGCAACTGTGGAGCTGAAAGCACTTCGCTTACTCAATTTCCAGCGTCAGGTAATACCTTTTCCCCAGCGAATCTGAGCTATAGGAAATAAGCGTAAGTCTGTTCAATATTGTTACAAAGATATAAACTTAGTAAAAACAGTGTATCTTTTAGACCAGCAGCATAGAGCCAAAAGGAATGAAGATGAATTGCTTATTATTCTGGTTTTTTTTCTTCTGTATATCAGAGACATTTTTTTTTCCTCCTATATTAC
>NC_043712.1:82125135-82161416 GCF_006229205.1 Suricata suricatta
CCCCCCCCCGCCCCCCCATCTCCTTATCTCCTTTAGACTCCAGGCTCGCATAGCTCATAGGATACAAGAACTGGAGAACCTGCCTGGCTCCCTGCCACCAGATTTACGAACCAAAGCAACTGTGGAGCTGAAAGCACTTCGCTTACTCAATTTCCAGCGTCAGGTAATACCTTTTCCCCAGCGAATCTGAGCCATAGGAAATAAGCGTAAGTCTGTTCAATATTGTTACAAAGATATAAACTTAGTAAAAACAGTGTATCTTTTAGACCAGCAGCATAGAGCCAAAAGGAATGAAGATGAATTGCTTATTATTCTGGTTTTTTTTCTTCTGTATATCAGAGACATTTTTTTTTCCTCCTATATTACAGTTTCCAAAGTCAGAGTAATGGCATTTTGTTACCATAGATGAAACCTTGAGAATAAATGGGTTAGCTTGCCTTTATGACTCCAAAAAAAAAGAAGAAGAAGAAGGGGGTAGATCAGAGTCTCTTGTAAACGCAGATGTAGAGTCGTAGCCATTCTGAATTCTCCTCCACTGAATTAATAGCTCCTCATTTATAGAAATACACAAAACTGTTGTCTAACTGTTGATTATTCATCAAAGCCTAAGTTTGAAGCCTTTGACCACAGTAGACTCACGTTTTGAGTAATCGGCGGACTGTTATCTCTTGTTCTTGCTGGGGTTCTTAGTCGTCCCTGATTAATAAAAGCCAGCATGATATCTATTCTATAACCGCCGAGTCAGTAGGAGACTAGTGCAATGAACTAAAGATGATTTTCACCTTGGGGAGTTTCGCTCTGTGGACCCAAAAGGTGCAGGTCTCCTGGTCCGCACACTTCTTCATTTAGCCGAAGGGGAGAAGGGACCCACGCTTGCCAGGCAGGTGGGTCTACCTGGTGCCGGCCTCGGGGCATGCGAAATGAATTATTAATGAATGAAAGTAGTTCGGAAGTATTGAATTGTGGGACTCAGTCTGTTGCAGGATGTGACTAAAATCACAAAGCCACCCCACTGGCTGCTGTCATGTGACCTTGGTTGGGGCACATTAGCCCTGTTGGGTATAATGTCTCAGAAGGGTGTCGCGGTGACAGCAAGCTCCTTGGCCATAGCTTCGTGAGAGTAGATTTCAGCTGAAATTCGAAAAGAAAGAAAATGAAAGGCCCTGAATTCCATTTACTTCCTTTCTTATAGGTGACTTCATGAAATGCACTGATAAAGTGCTTGATAAAATTTTGTGAAAATGATTAACAACCGAGGATACCTTCACAAATACGGTTACATTCAGATTTGCTTCACTCTGCTGGACTCTTAGCAGTCTCTGAATTTTTTTTTTTTTTTTGCTTGATGTTGTAGAAGAGTCCTTTATCTGTGAAGTTTTCCAGTGAATTCACAATTGTTGATGCTGACTTGAGATTCAGTTAGATTATATTGTCTTAATGTCTATTCCTGATCCTTCCCCCTCCGGCACTGCGCTGGCTAATTCCCACATAACACACGATATGGATAAGGTGGTACATTTATGGTCATCTAAAAGAAGTCCATGGTCTCGTGACATTTAAATCTCTTGGAAAGAATATCATCACTGGGAGTGGGGGAAGCCAAAGCCAATATTTCCCATCTTTCGCATGAGAATTAACATTGAATTAATATTGTTTGAGTACCTGCTGCTATGTGAACAGGAAGTAATTTTTCTGCTCTTTTTTGCAAAGCATCATTAAAGTTAATCTTTAGACACAAAAGACAATGTTCGTACGGCACTTAAAATGAAGTAAAATATTTCAAAAGCTCATTAGCTAATTAATATCATTAGAATAATTAAACAGAACGAATTAATTTATTGAAATCCCAAGACACCATCCACGTATTTTTTTTAGTGTTACAGTGCTGTAAGTTTTGGGTTTTGTTTTATTGTTAATATTATCTTTAATAATATTAACAATAATTTATTATTATTATTACAATTGTTATCTTTAATAACAATAAATTATTGTTAATATTCTTTTTAATCTGAATTACTTGGAAAGAAAACTTACACCGTTTTTGAAAATGCTGCATTCATTTGGCGTGATTTAGTCTCTTCATTTACAAAAAAAGGCCAAGTGGGATTGAGGACCTTGTAGAGACCCCATTCTGCACCCAGTAATGGGAGCAGGGCAGTGGGGGGTGTCCAGGAGCCAGGCCTCTGTTGGGGGAGGCTCTCCCAGCAGCTTTCCCTCCCCCCCCAACCTTGACCTTGACAGCTGAGACAAGAGGTGGTAGCCTGCATGCGTCGGGACACGACGCTGGAGACGGCCCTCAACTCCAAGGCCTACAAACGGAGCAAGCGCCAGACGCTGAGGGAGGCCCGCATGACAGAGAAGCTGGAGAAGCAGCAGAAGATCGAGCAGGAGAGAAAGCGTCGGCAGAAGCACCAGGTACGGGGGCGAGGACCGGGCGCCCCCGCCTTGACAGGCACCTGCCACTGAGCCCTCAGCTAGACTCAGTAGGGCAGAGGGAACAGATCACGAGGACAGAAAAGTCCCTTGGAGCTCCCGTGTTCCAACCACCCCATGTGACAGACGGGGACACAGGCCAAGGGGCGGGTGGCCTGCCCATGGGGCCATAGCACGATCGGCATTCTGAATTTGCAAAATCCCCCGGCCTGCTGCTCTGGGCCAGTGGCCCTGTGGCACAGCCCTGAGGAAAAGGAATGAAGAGAGCAAAATGGTGATTTTTATAAGCAATATAAATACAGTCTCCTGGGCTTTTCCAGGGCCCCGCTGGAGGTTTGATAGGGGCAGATCTTTTAAAACATTCCTTTCCAGGGGAGTGGAAGTATTTTTGATGCAGGATTTGATTTTGCATCAGAAGCCTATAAATTGTGTTTGTTTTTGGTGCTTAATTTAATGTCCCAGCTTTGTTTCATTTGGGAAAAAAAAGAGATTTTCATTGATACACATGTCCCCTCCTATATTTAAAAAGTAGACTGGGGGGCACCTGGGTGGCTCAGGTGGTTAAGCGTCCGACTTCGGCTCAGGTCATGATCTCACGATTAGTGGGTTTGAGCCCTGCATTGGGCTCTGGGCTGACAGCTCAGAGCCTGGAGCCTGCTTCAGATTCTGTGTCTCCCTCTCTCTCTGCTCCTCCTCTGTTCACACTCTCTCTGTCTCTCAACAATAAATAAACATTAAAAAAAATTTTTTTAATTAAAAAGATAAAAAGATCAGAATTAAGGGCGGCAATTCTCGCTGCCGTCATCTTATTTTAAGTCATGGTTCTGAGGCATTTAAGTTAGAGCAGAAGAGACATGACCTTTGTGAGCTGGTTCTCACTGAAAATACCCTCCTCCCTCGGGTGTATTTGGGGGTGGTTTGCTTTACATTTTATCACTGCCGTTTCACACGCTTCTCCCCATTCTTGATCCTGCCATTTTCACATGGCCGTATTTTTAAGGCCTGAGATGCTTCTCTTCCGCAGACTAGTGCCCAGACAGCCTTTGGGAGCCTGAGTTTTTCGCCAGCCCCACAGCTCTGATGCCAGGAGGCCCACCACCTGCCCCACAGAAGATTTGGATCTCCCGCTCTCGTGAAATGCCCACTGGGCGCTTTCTTGAGCAACGCTGAAACCTCAGCCGACGTTGGGAAACAGACGTTAAGGATGCTTCTCTCCCCCTTGACCCCTGTAGGAGTACCTGAACAGTATTCTGCAGCATGCGAAAGACTTTAAGGAGTACCATCGGTCCGTGGCCGGGAAGATCCAGAAGCTGTCCAAAGCAGTGGCGACGTGGCATGCCAACACCGAAAGAGAGCAGAAGAAGGAGACGGAGCGGATCGAGAAGGAGAGGATGCGAAGGCTGATGGTAAGGGGCCGCCCGCAGGGGCTGGAAATGGGGTCCGCGCAGGCACCCGGACTGAGCATGGCAAATACGCTACGGCAGGGAGCCGGTCAAGGCGCCTTCTCGAACCCGTTAACACGCTTCTTTGAGCTTCCTATGGGTGGAGTAAGCACACCTTGTCTTTCCTGGATGCCGCGGGCCGCAAATCCAGGACCGTGGCTGGCGGGCGGAGATTTCCATATCCTGGGGTGGCATTGCTGTTCAGATTATCGTTTCTCACCTGAAGGCGGGTCATACAGTTTTCAGGAGTTTTATTTAACAACCATATCTGGAAGGATGGATACGATCGTTTTCTTTCTTAAAACATTTTTTTCTATGTTTTTTATTTGTTTTTGAGAGACGGAGAGAGACAGCGCGAGCAGGGGAGGGGCAGAGAGAGAGGGCGGCACAGAATCTAAGCAGGCTCCAGGCTCTGAGCTGTCAGCACAGAGCCCGATGCAGGGCTCGAACTCACAAACTGTGAGATCATGGCCTGAGCCGAAGGCCGACGCTTAACCGACTGAGCCCCCCAGGCGCCCCTCGATCGTTCTGTTTAAAATATTGCCTCTTTCGGACTGAGGACACAGGTTGCGTTGCATGAATGTGTCATGAAGTGATGACTTCGATTCCAGGAGGGTCTGTTTTTGATGCCTCTGGTGCCTCCCTGTTTTTGTTTGTTTAATGGTAGAAATCTCTCCCTAGCAGTGTAAAAAGTGACTTTTAAGTTAATTTTGAAATGTTGCATTTTTGGTTACAGCTGTGTTATTGTCAAAGGCCATTCACGGGTCGTTACGTTTGTGCTATTATTTTTTAATGGAGATTTAAGGACAGAAGGAATTGGTTTATATCACTGACCTGGGTGTTTGGTTTTATTGACCATTTATTTTTGGAACTGGACCTCGGAGCACACCATAGATTTTTAAAAGCGTGCATGATCTATAATGATACGAGACCTGTAAATTCTACCTGGGACATAATGCCTGAGAATGAGATGGAGAGAAAATCATTAGCCTTGGCCCGTAATTATGAACCTGGAGAATTCCAAGTGACAAGGCCTTCCTTGGTGCTCTTATGGTTTGAAATTTTTTTCCCACTAATTTTTTGAATTCCAGAGATGAAACACCTTATTTTAAAGGGCCCTGCACCCAGGTACGACTAAACCTTAGATCTCCTCCAACCTCCCTCTGCTTTCTTGGAGAGAAAACGACTCTCCATGAGATTTCTAACTAGCCAGGAAGGCTGTTTTATAGTGATTTGAGCAGTAAGCGGTCAAAATTTGTCTGATTCAACTGGAGAGAAGCTACATTAGAACTTCAGTAACAGATTGGTTGGACTCTAATGATTAGGCATTTGCAAATCATTAATTTTTGCAATTAAATGACGGAATATACAGATAACAGGGAAACTACAGTTTTTATCACTCTTTCTTCAAGTGAGATCAACCATAACCAAAAGCAATTAGAGTTATAATAGCATTTGAGGTTCACACTCATCCACGGGTCAGACGGCAGCTAGACTGAGTTATAAAATGGCTGTCACTCGGGCACATGCGGGAGTGACACCCTTGGACCGAAGCTCCTCAGCTTTTCCACGAAGTGGAAGATTCTGTGGTGTGTCCCTTTTTATCCTGCGTGTCACGTGAGGAAAATATTTTGAGCTGTCCTTTTTATTGGGATGCGTAAAAGAGATTTCTCTTGGAATGGCCCAGAGTACATCAGAGTTTTTATTGCATTTAACCTCATAATGTTGCTTAATGGGAGGTAGAGGTGGAAATTACTGTACCTGTTTTATTACTCAGCAGTACAGACTCCAGGTGCTAAACGACTCGCCTCAAGTCACCTGGGCCCGTGGCGCCGTGCCCGTCAGTGACAACACTCCCCCAGATTTGACTTTTCCTATCAACCGTGGTGTTTCTAATGCCTTTACCTCTATGAAGCTATACTTACTACACCTGGAGTCCATTGGAGTCTTGGCCTTTAGAAATACTTACTGAACTCTTTCTGAATGAAAAGATGTGATGTCTGGAATTTGCTTCAGGGGCTCTAGTTTGGGATTGATGAGCAGAACTGAGGGAGGGGTAGCCGTGAAGGCAGGAGTCCTCACGAGTTAATTCCTGTTGCCTGGTGTTGGTTCTAGGAGACATTATACTCTCCTCCCTAGTTTCAGTTGTTTTTGAAAATTTCCAAACTGCAGAGTTAAGGATACATTTCGGATGATGAATTCTCAAATTGTATCTCTTGTGTGTGGGGGTGGGTGCAAAGAAACTTAGAAGAGCCAAGGGCTGACTCCGAGGGCTTGGTCACGTGACATCAGTGTCCTGACTGCCGTGAGCCCCGGTGCCCTGGGATGCGGGCGGGCGCAGTGCCCCCAGGTGCAGCCAGTCCTGGATGGTATGCTGGAACGTGTGCAGCCTGGCCCTTAGGTTGCCTGCACGCCCCCCCCCCCCCACAGTCAGAGTTCAGACCGCAAGGAGGACCTATGATCAGAGTTGTCTCCCAAGCTTTACTGTGCTCTGACTGTGTTCTTCTTTCCTTCATAGGCTGAAGATGAAGAGGGTTACAGAAAACTGATTGATCAAAAGAAAGACAGGCGTTTAGCTTACCTTTTGCAGCAGACTGATGAGTATGTGGCCAACTTGACCAACCTGGTTTGGGAGCACAAGCAAGCCCAAGCTGCCAAAGAGAAAAAGAAGAGGAGGAGGAAGAAGAAGGTGAGAGCCCTAGTAAATCAGAGGGGAGGGCGGTCTGGTCAGGGGCCAGTCAGAGGCCCTTTAATACAAGCTCCTGGGGCACGTGGGTGACTCAATCAGTAAAGCATCCGACTTAGGCTAAGGTCATGATCTCACAGTTCATGAGTTCGAACCCCACATCAGGTTCTGTGCTGACCGCTCTGAGCCTGGAGCCTGCTTCAGATTCTGTGTCTCCCTCTCTCTCTGCCCCTCCCCTGCTCATGCTCTGTCTCTCAAAAGTAAATAAATGTTTAAAAATTTTTTAAAAAAAAAAGAAAGAAAAGAAAATACTCCCCCCAGACGGTCCCGGTATGGAAGAGGTGGTGAGGCACACCAGACAGCAGGTTGGAGCCGAGGGTGCAGGCAGTAGGATGTTCCCAGTGGAAATTGTTCCGTCCATCCTTTCACTGTTCCATACAATGTTGAAAAGTTAAGTGTACAGGCTCAATGGAAAAGGGAAGAATGTGAGGACACATACGTATTTGTTTAAGTTTAATGTCAGTGTGGTAGGGTGGTCAATGAAAATTAAGAAGGAAAGCAGAGTACGGATGGAAAGAAGCTGATAAACATGTAAGAGATGGCCTTGGGGTACTTTTGAAACAGATTTCAGTCTATTCGTTCAGACGGACAAAGTCAAAAGCGTCTCCCTCAGTTTAGCTGTCCTGGTGTCACAGTACGGGGAATGTCTAATGCAGGTAGTTTGTTACAGAGAGCAGTAAGTAGTTATATGTAAAATATAACCTAATTAGCATGGAAGTGAAGGGTGAGATTTAGAATCTCTGTCCTGCGCATATTGTACCTCAATTCAAGGATAACCTGCCAGTGTAGACCTGGGAATACAGATCCTCTCTGAATCTCAAGTGGTCTGGCAATTTGGTTCTTGGTTCCTGTTTTGTTTTCATAGCACACCCTGATTGGCCCGGGCGCACACATCAGCAGGAAACAGGAAGTCTTGGCCGGAGTTGTGAGGATTGGAGATTGGTGGCATGTAATCATTTATTCTGTGTACTGAATAATTGAACGAAATGCTTTTCCAAAAAAATAATTAATTTCATGGCTCCTGAATTCCCATCCCTGCTTTATAATTAAGGAGGAGGAGTAAATGATTGGGAAGGTGCATTCTTGCACCTGACTTCTTTCGAGTAAGAAAGCTTCCCGCATTAAGAGGAGCACGCGATGACTCAGGGCTTGGATTTAGACATTCCGTCGGTGTGAGAAATCCCTCATTTTCTTGTCAAGGTGGCATTACAGACTCTGCAGAATGCCAGCTCCCGGTTTCTGACTTAAAAAGACGTGTTCCAGGTCAGAGAAGAAAGAGCACACGGGCAGAGAGATAGAACTCTGTAGCATTCCACAAGGGACTCCATGCAATAGCACTTCTCCTTTTTCCTAGTCCGGAGGTGTGCTTTGCAGAGGTGGCGCAAAAAGGTCACGGTTGGTGTTTTTAGCAGTAAAGTTCAAATTCAACTTGGTGTGTGTGATTAAAAGCTAAAGGGTCCCTGAATTGAGCTTCTGGCTTATAATGAATGGATTCCTGCCATGGTATTAGATGGTTATATAATTGTAGGCAAAGAAGGATCTCTAATTGAGTGATGGTGATTATCCCTTTATTTTTGTGTTAATCTGTATAGAGCGGGAACCTGTCACAATATTTTTCACGATGCTGCCAATTCAGGTGATCTATAGGTTGGCTCTCTACTTCCAAACTCATAGCTTCAGGTTTGCTGATAGCATTTATTCTTTCTCTTTTGTCCATCTGTTCAAGGACCGTCAGCTGAAGCTAGGCAGTGGGCTCCATGTTGGGGGAGAAAGAGGGAGGTGGCAAGGAGGAGCAGACTTGCTTTCTCCCTCAGTTCCGTCAGAGAGCGAGAGGCAGCTAGACGTTCATTGAATACGTACCCAGACACCTGATGATAAACCGTGATGAATGCAGAGAAGGAAGCCTGGGACCAAACGGGATGGGGCCCGATTTCCTGGCACAGAATAATGGATATGAAGGCAACTCCCTCCGGTCTGCCTGCTGGGCATCGCTGGGGGGCTCCTGCCGGTTATCTCACATGTGAACAGTGAACGTGCAGAACCTTTCCTTGATCATCAGCCCTCTGCCTCCTCCCTGGTGCTCTCAGGATGCCCAGCATTTGAGCACGCCCTGCCCTGAGCAGGACTGGGGAGGACCGGCTGGCTTTCCTTCCAGGGCCATCTTGCTGGGACAAATGGGGATAACGGAGGAAACAAAGAAACCAGCCTCCTTCTGGAAGACCCTCTCTTTCACGGGGCTTTGAGACTTCTTTCAAAGCAAGTTACGTAATTCCAGATGCACCTTTATTCAAGTGCAAAGCAAATGGATGCTTTCAAAAGCTGATTATTTGACAGTTTGGATTATCTGTAGTTCTTCTTCCCTCCATTAGAGGGAGTGATGGAGGATGGCTTGTTCCAGCTTTGCCGCTGGGGAGGAAGCCGTGTCCGGAGGCTTGAACGTTGTGTGCTGGCCTGGCGAGGGTTTCCCCACAGAACACTGTTACGTTGTGCCCGTCTGTGGTTCGCTTGTTTGTGTTTTAATGGAGGAAGGCATCGATAAGCCTTTGTTTTGGGAAACGTTTCTTGACTCCGTGGACCAAGAGCATTGTGCTCTAGCAACAGGTACGGGACAGCAAGGCTGCGGGTGACCGTGTCTACCCTGTTAGAGAGAAGTGTGGTTGACCTTGAAACTTAAATGGAAGGGGGTTAAGTTTTTTTCAATGGCCCCAGTGTAACACAGAAGGTCTCTTTGTTTCTGGTGGAGCTGATTGTGTCTCTTGCTGTTGGTAAACAGGGGAGTGCGTTTCCTTTAACCTGCCTTGACCAGGTTTGCTTCTCTCTTCTCACTATTAGCGCTGCTGCTATGACAGATGACATTTATAAATCATTCTGGAACTTCTCACTCTCAGCCTGGTCTTCCGTCACTGCCCTTGAAGTGAAGAATAGGAAGCGAACTCTATGTATCTACCTAGGTGTTAGAGGACGCGTCATTTGTAAAGTATGGAAATACCTAATTATGTGAAGCCGGTCTTTGCAGTGTGGCAGGATTAATGTGCTCTGATGTGCACTCAGCATGACCTTGAGGTCTCTGTCCCCTGCCATGATCCTTCTCTTAGCATCTGCCGGGTGACTACACAATCAAAAAGGGCACGGGACTACATAAGGCCACCAGGGTGTGTACAGATAGGATTGAGCACGCTAAAGTAGGAAATTGGGCCACCGTCTCATAAATCATACTAGTCTGCAGACTTTTAAATTCATAACTGCATAAGAAAACATATCATAGGAATTTGCTTTCACTCCCTTATAGAGTATTTCATTAAAAGACCTATTACCTCGTGCTTCAGTCTCCGGATCTGTAAGAAGGTGATAGGCTTAGATGGCAAAGTGTACCTAAAGCATTTAGGAGAGCCCCGGGCAGCTCGGTCGGCTGAGTGTCTGGCTCTTGGTTTCCACTCAGGTCATGATCTCACGGTTCATGAGATTGAGTCCTGTGTTGCGCTCTGCGCTGACAGTTCAGAGCCTGCTTGGGATATTCTTTCTCTCTCTTTCCCCCCCTCTCTCTGAGTCTCCCCTGTTCTCTCTCTCAAGATAAATAAGCAAACATAACAATAAAGCATTTAGAGTATACCCTGGCACATAGTAAGTGCTCAGTAAAATATTAATTATTTTATGAAACCATTCTGTGGTGTAAATGTAGGATCGTAATTGTTAAAATGTGGTTATAGTTGTTTACTTTCTTAAATAAAATCTTCTCTTTCCCCCTGCTGCATATTCTCTGTAATGTTGAGAGACTAAATGGCCACCTTTTTTTTTTTTTTTTTCCAGAATCACTTAGGTATTAGGTAAGATGTCTTTTAGGACCGTGACAGGTCCCTTGACTGTTGAGGCATGCAGTAGGAAGTAAAGGTTTATTCTTTCTGGTGGGCTCTGCCTACCCCTCCCTCCCTAGCTCCTACAAAGAGAATTTTCTAATTATGAGGCCTCTAATTTACAGCCTGGACTTACAGAGTCTCCCTGAAGTAAGTCTTTGCAGATCAGAGTCCCCCTTCAGCTGTAGTTCGGAGCCCATGCCGGCCACCTCCCCGGCCGCCCGCCCCCAACCTCCTGTCAAGTTGCATCGCCATTTCACGGCTCAGCTTCCCAAGCGGTTGACTTCAGGCCAAACATAAATATTTAATTCCCTCTTCCAAAATCTTTTGATGGCATTTATACCAACAGAACTACACCCTTGCTCTTAATTTGTGACATTTCTTGGAAACGCACGATGCTAATAGGAACCGTCCGAGAATCCACAGGGGGAAACTGCTGGGCCAAGGCCCTTCCGCATCATGGCGTTCGGTTTCCCTCCCGAAGGTTCTTGTATTCTCTTTGTCAGAAGACACTGTCATGAGTAAATCTCAGGACCGTGACATGTTGGGGGGGGCATCTTTCTGGCACAGCATACCGTATTGGTCAGTGTCATAAGAGGAAAGGTGTCTTTACCCTTTTTAGATATCAACAACTCAGAAAAATCTCTTGGTATCGTTCTCCGTGAAAAGAGCATCAGATGCAAAAGCATAGTAATGTTGTTGAGACCTTTGTTTTAAATTCTAGCTGCTCTCCTGTTTCTCCCCCACCAGGATGATGATTTTCCCCTACAAGGGCAATTTCACAGGTCGAAGAAAACTTGTAAGCAATTCTGGGCTTCTGAGTGTAGGGACTGTGGTCAAGGTAGGTGAATGCAATGCCAGCGTGATTAGATTCATTTGATTAGTTCAGTATCAAAAGTTTGGATCAGAGTCCTGCTTAACTGGATTGACCGGTTACTTGGGTCAGAAATGCTGGCGTTGGTTTTCTCTGCAGAGGACCAGCACAGTCATGTGCGTTCGGCTGTTCATTTGAGATTCTTGGGTACTTTTTATTGTCTGGTCACCTATCTTGATGCTCAGAAGTCCACTTACATGACAGTAAAAATAACCCAAGTGGTTTCCGAAAGCTTAGGTTTCCACTGAAACAGAATCTGTCCATGAGATGTGAGTGCTTTTGAAGGTTGTTTTAGCGTAGCCCAGCAAGTCCCGCTGGGGGGTAAAATGCATTCGGTTTATCATGCAGATGGTCAAATTGTGACGTATTCGGTATAAAGCCATTTCTTTGCAGATTGAGGCCGTGTGTGGCCTGTGTCAGGGGAGCAGTGTGAGGGAAGCGTCCCACTGAGGTTTATTTTCCTGGGTGCGGAGTACACGGGATTTTCACGTGGAGGGTTCCTCTGCCTGTCGCCGAATAAGTCTTAACGTAGCTTCTGCAAGGAAAGCGGGCAGCAGTGCCCACGGTGCACGTTCCTGAATGGAATTTCTCAATTGCCGCTGGCCTTGGAAATTGGGAAGCCAGGTTGTCTTTAGTTGTGAGTAATTTGTTCTGTATCCCCTGCCATCACTGGGTGAATTACCTTCCTCTCTCCTTCCAGCAAGCATAATGCGTTCCCAACTTCTTGCAGGTCAGAAGAAGCCAGGAGAGGGTCCCTTTAGTCCCGATCAGTGGATGAACTACAGTGGATTGTTTTGTTTTGTTTTTAATCAGTGGGAAAGAAATAGTGTCAGGCGTCAGCTGGTGATGTAGGATGTGTTTGTAATCACAGGATGGAGGTAACTGCATGTGAAGGTTCTGTTTGGAGCTCATGATGAACCAAGACAAGGGATGATTTGTGGGATCTTTTGTGTTTTATTTCTTTATTTTTTTGCGGGTAGAAGGGAATGGGGGCAGGATAAAGCTCCAGTGTGATGGGCAATCCAGAGATCATCACCAAACTGAAAGAACCCAAAGCATGATGGGAGAATGTGCCGTCTCTTGCCATAGAGTAGACTGCCACCTGGCTTCCACCTTGTGTAATAGCAGCAGAGTTAGGTGTAAATTCAGGGCGCCCGTTCAGTGGGGAACTGCGTGTGTTCTTAACTACTCTCATGGTTTGCAAACATATTGGCATGTAATTACAATAATGATGATCTATTGAGTCTGCGGTAAGTGGAAAGCATAATTCTTGATGCTTCCCCTCCTTCCTTCCTTCCTTCACCAAACATTCACTTAGCACCTTTCATGTGCCAAGACCGCTTGTCAGTGTGGGGATACACACGTGACGAAACAGACGAGAAATCCCTGACTTCATGGGATGCACCTTATGGAGCAGTTTTGAGGCCTTGCTCTAGCCAGTGTCACGGACATAAAAGACTAGTCTTCGGACTGTCTTTGAATCTTGTGCATTGTGGAGGCTGACGCTGGCAGTATATATGTGCATAGCGGCATATAACGGAGCACTGGATCGTGCACACTGAAGCAGTGACCCAGCCCGGCCTCAGCCCTGCGAGGGAGGGACTGTTACGGTCCCTTTTTTACAGAAGAGGGAACCAACACAGGTTTGCTCAAGATCACACAGCTCAGGTCTCTCGTACTGAGTGACAGAACTGGGGATTCAAACACTGCTGGTCTTATTCGAGACCCAGATTTTCAAAATCTAATATTGCACTGCCTGTTGGATTTGATTTTATTTTTTAAATGACTTTAGAGGATTTTAAGTGAAGGCAGGGCCCGATTGTGAGGCAGGTTTTAGCTTACGCACCAGCCAGGCTCTAGCATATTCATACAAGAGTATCCGTTAGAATGGTTTTGATTCTATTATTTAGGGTCCTTCAAGCTTCCTAATGTGCTGTTCATTGAAATGGGGATCCAGTTCCACTCGCGAGATATTGGAAATTGGCTTATTCATTGTCTCATTTGATTTTCTTTGTTGGGCGAATTTGTAGCTTATTTCTGATTTGTATGGAAAGAATGGTGGGATTAATTGACTTTCTCCCATTAATTAAAACAGTCGCCGGAGTGTGGTGCCCGAGAATTCCGAAATTGGAACCGCTAAGGGCTGGTCACACGGCGGTTTCTTTTCTGGGCTTTTCTGCCATTGTGCTCTGTGTCCTTTGCCGAGATACAGGGCTGGTGCCTTTTTGATGCTGATTGTTCCTTTTGAGCTTGTGAACGTTTTCACTCTGGGGTGGCATACATAGAAAATTAAATTCTCGGGAAATCATAACCAAAGGCAGGATTTTATTTCTTACTCTTTGGTAGACCACTGGCTTTTTTTTAAATGCCCTTTGCTTTGGCCTACATACGTCCATATATTCCTTATAAGAAAATCTGAAAGAACTTCAACAATTTCAGACGTTTTTGGGAACTGTGTCTCTTCAGTTTGGACAAAGGGTTAGGTTTTGAACATGTTCTCTCAAAGCTGTTTTGTCAAGAGACAACTGAGTTATCTTCATGGAAAGTAAAAATGTATTATATAATCAATGCCTTAAGTAAACAGAGCAGAGTTCATATCGATTCTGTATCATTATATATATTTTTAATTAACTAAAGAGCCCCAGGGAGGAAAGCTCATTTTCTTAAATGTCTTGACAAAGGAAATAACTAAAGTTTTTTTGTTTATTCTTTTTTCCTCACGCACGTAGAGTAGAGCTTTCCAGCCATAACTTTAAAATAAGGATTCTGAAAAGGTGATGGTAAAGATTTCCCTTGTCAAAGAGGTTGTTATAAACGTAAGAAATTTGAGACTCGTCTGTGTTTATTGCAGATGAGACTCTCTCGGGTATGTACAAAACGTGACATAATCTTAGCTTTTCATTTAGTCTGTCTTTGAGGCACATAGAGGTTAATGGACTAAGATATTGAAATATTTAAGAAATGGCAAAGGACGGAATTTTTCATGAGATCACAGTATTCGTTTCACGCTTCCTCCTTTCACCCATTGTGGAAATACTATATATTATGAAAAGCCAATTAGGGTGAATGGGAAACATCCAGAGAACGCACAGAATTGTCGTACGATTCTGTATTTTTATGACCTAAGAGCGATTCCGAGTTTATTCGTGACGGACGTTTCTAGAAAACTTGCCAAGGGAATTGTGGAGCCGGATCCATCAGGATTTGTCTCCCTGGTGCCAAGCAGGGGAGGACATTTCATGTGCTGACCTCAACCTTGATGTCCTCATATCTTCAGCAATTTGGGTCCTGGAAGACACGACCCACACAACTTTGGTGTGTGACAGCCTTGAGTCATACGTGCCTTTTCAGCAACTCCCTGCAGGTTGCTAGTGGAAGACACACCTTGCCTCAGACAGTGAAGAGAAATACAAATAAAAAGCATTGACACATAAGCTTTGTTGGATGACAATGAGCGATGATGAAGTGCTATTTTATACACAGCATTGCCACAGCGTTCTTCCGGTGACCGTGTTCTCGATTCACGTATGCATAACATCTTGACCTTGCTTTGCAGAAGGCTGAAGAGCTTGCCGAGGGAGGCGAGTCTGCCCTGGGACCAGACGGAGAGGTGAGACGTTTTGCACCCATTTCTGCTGTGTTCCACTCCATGAGTTCCCGCCATGCCCTACAACTCCATTTTCTGTGAATACCAACTTTATTTTTACTCAGCGATTCATTTCTAAGTAAAAATAGTAGTACATTAGCATAGTTGAAAATTAGAATAGCACAAAAGGGATATACTGGAAAGTAATCTTCCATCTCAGACTAAGTTTCTTGTGTTCCTTCTGGAATCTTCTGTGCACCTACATGTTTCTGAGTTCATAGAGTGTGAGTAAAAACCTTAAGTGATTGTATACTCACATTTTCCCAATAAAGGATACAGAAGCATAAAATATGACCCAGTTTCCTTAGCGTATTACCAATATGAAATCATAAACAACTTACATATTTGATTAACTTCTTTTTTGACATTTTCTGTAGGCTTGTGATAGGGCTTCCCTGTGTAGAGTCGTCAGCACATTCCTGAATGTTATTTCTTAGGATTTTGAAAATTCTCCTGAATCATGAGGACACAATTACTTATTTATTGAACTTTTTTTTCCCTCCCAAAACTCAAAAGTTCTCTGCCAGTGATTCGTATGCGAAGGCATACATGCCCCCTCCCACCCCGCGCCTTCCCCGTGCCCAGAGCAGGATGGGGACGAGTTTGTTGCAAACTGTCTTCTCCTCTTATGGATTCTGATAAACCTTCGTGGGGAGCCCTTCTAGAATCGCTGTTCATAGGAGGCGTACTCTGAACGCGAACAGCCTGGATCCAGAAAAAAAGGTTGAAACCACTGCTCTGCACAGAAACTTCTTGAGCAATAAGTGTGGCTCAGCCACTATAAACTATCATGGGGAAAGAAAGGATGTAACGTGTAAGGCCCTCTCCGTGGGCCGCCCAGGGGGAAGAATTCCGTATATTGGAGCGACTTGTCAAAACCTCCAGCCTTACCTGAGCCTGCCTCACGGGGGTCTGTAATTAACCCACAGGCAGGGAGAGATTTAACGCGTGGGTGAGCGGGACAGGGCTCTTACCTCTTATCCTCTCTGGGAAGACCAGCCACTGACCTTGGGCTCGTGACATGCCCCTTTTTTTTTCTTTTAATCTCAACACATGTGCATTCTGTTTGCTAAAGTTGGCAAAGTGGACATCTTGCTCAGTTTGTTTTGAAATAATGTTCTTACACTCTGCTGTGTTCATTCAGTGCTCTTTGCCAAAGATCTAATTCCAGCTACAGTGATTCCCGATTTTCCTTGAGGCATGACATAAGCAATGAAACAGGCTCTATTATAATAGTTCAAGGTAGCGGAAGATGACTTTTCCAAGGGAGGCGGTAGCAACTGGTAGGTCTTGATCGTGTGGGTGTGTAGATGACCTTTCACTTTAATGAGGAAGAAACATCTTGCATGCAAAGTAACGGTGTTCGCATGCATTGCTTTAGCACACATAAAAGAAAGACAAAAAGACAGTTTGGAAGAAGCCTTTGCTTTTTTTAAAGCTAATTTTTGTAGATTGTTGCTAATATGTTTTGTATTCTTACAGTGTTTTGTTGGAGGAGAAAGAAGAAAGAACATTTCTTCTGGTCATTTAAAAAATATTTTTTAATATTTATTTATTTTTGAGAGAAAGAGCGCAAGTGGGGGAGAGGCAGAGAGAGGGAGATACAGAATCCAAAGCAGGCTCCAGGCTCTGAGCTGTCAGCACAGAGTCCGACACGGGGCTTGAACCCATGGACTATGAGATCACGACCTGAGCCAAAGTCGGACGCTCAAGTGACTGAGCCACTTAGGCACCCCTCTGGTCATTTATTATAATATATAAAAGATAAGCTACCGTATGTTGTTCTTCCTACCATTTTTATTTAACTCCAATTAAGAACAACTTAGGGGGCGCTGGGTGGCTCAGTCGGTTAAGCGTCCGGCTTCGCTCAGGTCATGATCTCATGGTTCATGGGTTCGAGCCCTGCATCGGGCTCTGTGCTGACAGCTAGCTCAGAGCCTGGAGCCTGCTTCAGATTCTGTGTCGCTTTCTCTCTCTGCTCCTCCCCTGTTCACGTTCTGTCTCCCTCTGTCTCTCAAAAATAAATAGATGTAAAAAAAAAGTTTTTAAATAAATAAATAAAAGAAAAATTTAGGAAAAATCCTTTGGAATTGATAAATTGTCTAAATACTGATTTTTTTTTTTTTGCCTTTAAGCACTCCTCACAAATCAAGCATTTCCAAAGCCGCAATGTCTAGCCTAGGGGTCCGCTCCTAGCGGTGACATCACCCTATAATCAGTTGCACACATTTGCATAGGATTACCCCATTTTTATGCCTTTTAAAACAATTTGTTTTCTGAAGGAGGTTAAATGCGGCCTCTGCAATTTCATTTATTCTCCTAATTTTCTGAACAAGCCATTTTTCACTGAGCATCTAATAATGAACTTGAGCTTGGTCTTGGCCCGTTCACCAGTTTTCAGATGAGCATAGCTTTTTGCTGCACAGTGACCCTCCCAGGTTGCCTGTGGCTGCTCTAGATGCCAGGCCATTTGGTTCTGCAGAAGCCCAGACTGGCTCCTCATGAGGTGACACAAATCACAGTACCTCCCTCTGTTCCCCTTTCTCTCAGAAACCGGGACTTTGCAATAGCGGTTATCTGGGGAAGTATTATTTGCGGGTTGAGGGTTCTGAGTTGCAAATGGCAGAAGTCAGCCCTGCCAGACTTAAGCCAAAAGGGAGTATGTTAATAGGATATTGGGTAGTTCATCAGATCTCCAAGAACATGCCTCAAAGCTACGGCTGGTGCCCGACAGAGACAGAGAGGCCTGTGGCTGACACTGGGCCAGAGCCAGTCACTGTCCTCTGCTCTCCCTCCAGCATGCCCCTTGCTCCCCGCCTCCCCAGCCCTCTGGGTCTCTCCATACACCGCCTTGGTGAGTGCGTCCCGTGGATGGAGCTGAGGCCTTGTGCTTGTAGCTTTGCTGCAAGAGAAGCCGATGTTGTCAGTTTCTTGAGTAGGAGGTGGTCTTCCCCTTCCTGCCAGGATTCCGTAGGTGGTGAGCTTTCCGTTCACAGAGAAAGGATTTCGATGCTGGGCAGCCGAAAGGCTGAGAAATGCCCAGCACAGAATTGGGAGGCTGTGTTAACACCAAGCGGTGATGGGTATTTTTTTCTTCTCCTTTCTAGCCCATAGATGAAAGCAGTCAGATGAGCGACCTCCCTGTCAAAGTGACTCACACGGAAACTGGCAAGGTCCTGTTCGGACCAGAAGCGCCCAAAGCAAGTCAGCTGGACGCCTGGCTGGAGATGAACCCTGGGTACAGCCTGAAAGCAGAAGTACTGGGGGCGGGGGGCTCACGGCGGGCTCAGTCGGTTAAGCGTCCAACTTCAGCTCACATCGTGATCTCACAGTTCATGAGTTTGAGCCCTGCATCAGGCTCTCTGCTGTCAGCTCAGAGCCTGCTTCAAATCCTCTGACCCCTCCCTCTGCCCCTCCCCTTCCCTCTCAAAATAACTTAAAGCAAGCAAACAAACAAAAAAGCCAAAAAACAATAAAGCAGAAATACTGGCATCCTTTGGCTTCTTGGATTTTTGTGGTCCATGTAAAATCTTGGAACTAAAATAGCACGCCCTTTGCCGGTCTGGTTCAAGTCATTTGGCTCGCATTTGTCATTTGTACATAGAACATGCTAGTTAGGTCACGGGTGTACATATTGTCTTCTAGTTTAAAAAGCTAAGCCCCCTCTCCTCTCCACTCTTTCCCATAGTTACGAAGTCGCCCCCCGGTCTGACAGTGAAGAGAGTGATTCTGACTACGAGGAGGAGGTATGTGGGCACCTGTGTTTGGAGCGGATGGGTGTGAAGGTTGATGGGGGAGGCACCTGTGTCTGTCACTTCTTCCTCCAGTGGTGGCCTTTGGGGGACCCCTGGAGCTGAGGGATGAGCCAGAGCCATAATGGCACACGCCTTGTGGTACAGCGACCCCTTGGAAGCTCCTGGCCAATGGGGAAACCTGGTGAATTCTAAATTTATTTGAACCCAAGAAAAGAGAAGCTGGCATTATGTTGGAGGTGGCGGAATGGTCTTTTGGGGGGAGCTGGAGATGGATTACTTTGGGAAGGCAGCGCCTTGCCTTAGCCTGGTCCACGCCGAGGCTCAGCCGCCTAGAAGTTTCTGTAGTCCTGTGGGCCTTAGAGCGTATTTGCAGTCAAACACCCGGAAGCTTGGACGGGAGGGCACTATGGGCTCGGTTGGATGAGGTTATTGACCCTCCTGGTTTCTCCTTAAACGGGATTCAGGTTTGAATTCCTCGGATACACCCAAGACCCATGGACACACATGTTTCTCTTTCTCCTCAGTCTCTTGGAGATATCTGGAACCTGAAGTAGTAATCTTGGACCCTTTTACCAGAACTTAGGAAATAATAGTAAAGGTCTTTTTTTTAGATCAACGGAGAAATGCTTAATAATTACAAATAGGAGGATTCAAAGAAGACTTTTCTCTCCTTTGTGAGAGCATTGTTAGTGAGTGGTCATTAATTGTGTTTGCAGTGTTGGAGGAATCTTAGTTCAGAGAGTGACATGGCAGAGTTGCCACAGACTGGGTGGTATAGCTCACCCGAGTTTTAAGACACAATTGTTACTTTATTCTGTTTTGTGGACCCCCCTCGTCTTTTTCCTCCAAATTAATCTACCATGAACAGTTGTTAACTTTTACAAAGAGGAAAAATAATAAAAGTTATGTTTAAAAAAAAAAACAAGCACCCCATTAAGAAGCTTTGGATTAAACTGCTTTGGGTTGCGTGCAATTTATTTTTTATAGGCCACTTCTGCTCCAAGGTCTTTGAAGCTCACAAAATCAATTTTAGAAATGTTTCTTGTTTACTCGGAGGAGTGTGTCCATTAGTGACCCATTGGAAGAATCTAGTCATTGAGGAAGAGAGTCGGGGAGGGACTGAGATGAGATAAAGCAGGTTATCAGCTATGACATGTCCTCCCCATACTGACAGCTGCAGACAGCTCTCGGCAGCTGGGAATAGGGTGACCTCTGACCCAGGGGTCTCAAAGCCCCGAGTCCTCATGCTGGGTCTCCCACTCACGGCGAACCACAGCCCCCTCTCAGAACTCCTCTCTCGCCTGGATAAACGAAGGAGCTGTATGGACTCCTCGCCGGACCCGCCATCCCAATGATCTGTTTCCCTCGGTTTGATTGTCAGCATTAATATCATCTCAAGTCATCTGTTTTCATTGAGGAGTTACAGGAAAGCATTATTCTCTTGAAACCCGCTTTTAAAGAGATTCTACTGGACCTTCTGGAAGGGCTGAGCCTTCAACACCAGTGGTTGGTGGAGGACGTAATGTAGCAGAGCTTTCAAACCCATCAGCAGAATGTCGTACACAGTTGAGATGGGGAGGTCAGAGTCCTTTGTCAAGTTATTGACAGTTTCAATCTAAATACTCAGAAATATGTGAAGTAGTCACAAGAGGCAGTGTTCACAAGCTACAGCCCCTCTAACTTGAATGATTGGGGGATGACGTCCGAGTCCCACTGGCATTATCAGAGAGCGTTTTTATGAGAAGGATAATAGTAAACTTCTCAAGTTTGGCTGTGGAGAGAAGGTTCTAGAATGTTTCTAAGTGAGAACAGATATGGTCTGCGGGACTCTGAGAACCAAATAATGATAAATACTCATCTGCCATGACTTTTACATATTCATTCCTGGGACTGACGGTTCTAAGGGGTCCTCAGGGGGTTTCTTTTATTCTCTTATTCAATGATTTTAACAGAAATGGAATGCCTGGTTCAGGTAAGTGTTAAATTTCCTTCCTCCCTTAATTGTGTTTCCTCAGTCTATGAGGTTGAGTACCACCCAGTCGCTTTTCAGAAAATGCCCATTGTCCAGGTTCCCTGGCTCAAGCGGAATCTTTCCCGTGTCTTTGTTCCCTCCCCAGGATGAAGAAGAAGAGTCCAGTCGGCAGGACACGGAAGAGAAAATACTTCTGGACCCAAACAGTGAAGAGGTCTCTGAGAAGGATGCTAAGCAGATCATTGAGTGCGTACCGCTCAGTCTTCTCGCTTGTCGACATGTTTCAGGAGGACTGTGCTTTACGGATTTTCTTGTAGAAACTGTTGTCTAAGGAAGGAGGCTGACCGACCTCACGGCCACAACCCGTGTGAAAGGAACATGGCGACGGGGGCCACCGACCGAGCTTCAGGGACTCATGTCCTTCCTTCCTCCCAAATCCCCGCCTCCAGCTTGACCTCTCTCCTGGGCTCTCGCCCACCTCGGCCCTTGGCCCCAGGACTGAACTGATCAGACGGACACCCCCTAGCTGGCTGCTCCGCTGCCCTTCCCACCTCCACAACGGCATCGACAGTCACCCGGAACCCCCTCACCCGGGTCCCCTTTAACCCGCCTCCTGCCAGGGTCTCCACAGCACCCCAGAACTCCTCAGGGCCCTCTTCTCCCTGTGTCCAAGTGCCAGCTTCATTCTTCGCCCAGGCCATCCTCTATGTCAGCTCTTTGCTTATGCAGCTCTAATATTAAGAGAACACTGGGGGCAAATGACATGAAAACTACAACATTTTTAGAGTGATGACGTTTCAGGGCGCCTGGGTGGCTCAGCCAGTTGAGCGTCCAACTCTTGGTTTCGGCTCAGGTCATGATCTCATGGCTTCATGGGTTTGAGCCCCGCATCAGGCTCTAGGCTGACAGCCTGCTTGGAATTCCGTCCCTCTGTCCCTCCCCAACTTGTGCTGTCTCGGTCTCCCTCAAATAAATAAATTTTATCTAAACAAATAAATAATAAAAAGGGATGAGGTTTAAAAGAAACACACAGAAATAGGCAGTAGGCCCTACATTAGGAGACTTTGTTTTCTCAGTCTGCCATTCCTTCTTTACTAAAGGTTTAGAGCCCCCCACCCCACCCCCGCCCTTGATGGAATAAAATGCCAGCCGGTTAACAAGCAGAGGAAGCAGAAGCCAGCCTGTCTCTCCTGTCGCTTTGCTGCCCTTGCTCCCTCTCTCAGCTGCTGGGCAAGCTCTAGACTGTTCTGTGGACGGGATTTACCTTTGCATCCCGAGAGCCTAGGAAAGCCTCAGTGGCCACAAGTTCACGTGCAGGGCTACAGTTCATGCTTGTATCGGTCGCTGGAGGTCAAGCCTACACGCAGACCCAGACTCCACTACCTTTTATGCGGTCCAGGCAAATGAGTTAACCTCTGTGAGCCTACAGCTTCCCACATGTGTAAATGGAGATGGATGCGACTCAGTCCACCTTGCTCATTTTGTGAGGGTTACAGATACTGTCTTTGAACTGGAAGACAGGAAGTACGTGATCAATACACCACACTCACTGCAGCTATTTGAGGTTCCCCATTCAGGCACCAAGTTCCCTGTGGATGACTCCCTACTTTATGTGTCGCAGGACGGCGAAGCAGGATGTGGATGATGAGTACAGCATGCAATACAGTGCAAGGGGCTCGCAGTCCTACTACACGGTGGCCCACGCCATCTCAGAGAGGGTGGAGAGGCAGTCCGCCCTCCTCATCAACGGGACCCTGAAGCATTATCAGGTAACGGGCGCGGTCGGTGCCTTCCCGGCGGGTCACAGTCCTGTACCGAATTTTGGTTGGAGTGGGTCTTGCACGTGTGCATGTTGATTGCCTAAGAAGTTTGGTGACGGGGAGTCATCTGGGGCCACATTGCTTATAAGAGGATAATTGTCTTCCGTTGTGCCTCTCATTTTGGTTGTAGAGCACTTCGATTTTCCCACCTGACTAGGGCATACCCATTTTCGCTTCCATGATTTTCGGGTGAATTGTGTTTTAAGAAATATGGGCTTTCACATTTGGAACAGTTTTATTGTGGAACTCTGCACAATGGGAAACCCAGCCACATTCTCTGAGTATAGGGAATATCTGTGCCCTATCTTGGAGTAAAGGAAGTATTCCTTCAAAACTTGCAGTGGTGGCTAGAGTTTAATGCCATGGACTCAGCTTCTAGGAGCCACAGACTACTACATTTACGCTTTTTAAAAAAAATTATTTTTAACGTTTATTTACTTTGGAGAGACAGAAGAACACAAGCAGGGGAGGGGCAGGGAGAGAGAGGAGACACAGAATCTGAAGCAGGCTACAGGCTCTGAGTTGTCTGCACAGAGTCCCATGCAGGACTTGAACCCACGAACTACGAGATCATGACCTGAGCTGAAGTTGGACACTCAACTGACTGAGCCACCCAGGCGCACCAATTTACGCTTTTATTTAAGACACCATAAAATGGGGAGCTCTGATGAAAAGTATATTGTAAACATAACAGACGTTGCATTTGACCTGTTGGAATAAGGTCAGCTCCTTTCTTCTACTTCCTGCCACTTTGGTGTTTCCCAAAATGTGCTCCTTGGAATGTTAGTCTCAGGAGATATACCTTAAAAAGAAAAAAAAAATTTTCCTGTGGTCAAATAAATATGGGAAATACTATCAGCTGTAAGTAGGATTACTGTATAACATTGCAAATTTGGATGCTTAGGAGCGCGTATAGGGGAGCTTCTTATAAATACCGGGCATAACCCAGGACTGTCCTGAGCCAAGCAGACATAAGGGCACCTTGGAAGTGACCCCTCCTGGTAAGCCCTGCTGTGCAGTACATTCAGGACGCTGCAGAAATAAACGTGTAACCTGTGCTTACACATCAGCATCCTGCAGTGAAACAACTTTAACTTCCTATTCCCCAAATATCTTTGACCACCAAACTTTATGCTAATATACCCCTTATTAACATGCTGCATAATTAGTGTCTTTTGGAATACACTTTAGGAAGTATTTGCTCTAAGTCCTCAGACTTCTTGGACTTGGCTCCCCTAAACTCTTGAACCCTCAGCGCTCTGCTTGCTGCCATTGCCGGGGGTGAAGGTCACAGTGCCCGTTGCCACAGCCCCGCCTAGATTTGAGTTAAGGTGCCTGCAGTCTGTACCCACTGCTGCTTTGGCACCATCAGTGCAAATATCAACATGATGTAAAAGGCGAATAAATGCCTTAGTGATATTACCAGAATAGCTTTGACCTCGTGGATGCCCTGAAAATGTCCCCCGCAGGAGCCCCCGGAGCACACTTGGAGAACCACTGTTCTGGCTGTAGTAAGGTCACCGGGTCTCCAAAGACCAAGCTACTTTCACGAGGTTCCGAGTTGTTTTCATCGTACTTGGCATAGATGTTAGCCGATCATTCTAGTAAAGTCTTGTTGGGCTGTACAGGGAAGTAGCAAACTTTGGAGTATTCATAAATCGGTGTTGATGCCACACTGATTTCCTCCTGCCGTCCAACACCTTTCTAATCACCTGGCATCACAGCCCTGTCACACCTGTCTCCCCAGTTTCTGGCTGTGAGCTTTGTACCCCTTTTCCTCTCCCGGCCGCCATAGATTTCCTGCGCATGCGCGTCTGGCCTCTTCCGGGTTTTTCACTCCACTCAGTTCCTTCTCGCGGCTCAGCGTCTTCCTGGATCCCTCTGTCCATGAGTTAGCTTTCTGTCACCTTGCTCCTTGGCACATTTTTTGTATCATTAATAGCTCTGTCACCCTGGCAATGCAGGGAGTCGATGAGGGGGTCTCCCGCGGCTTCCCGGAAAGCCACCCAAGTGTACCTCCTAACTGAACCTTCCAGTTCCATGGTCTGGGGAAATCCGACTACTTCCTACAGTTTTCATGACTTTCTGGTCTCTACTGCCCACTTATGTTTCTGTTTATCTGGTTTGAACACAGATGCCAATTTCAGCACCTTTGCCAGCTTTCATTAAAAGAAAAAGTCCTCTACACCACTGTCTAAATGTTTCTGGCATTTGGTTGATTTTCTGACCGGTCTGGTGGCCTCAGGGTCCTGTTGCAGGCATGCCCCGCCCACCCACCGCTGCAGTCATTTCCCCTCTGCCTTCTCTGTCTCTGCCTGTGCCCTCGGAGCCTGTTTCTCTCATCTCTCGGTGTTGCTGTCGTTCTGCAAAATCCTGTAGGGCGATCTGGGAGTCTTGCGTGCTGCAAGGTAGCCCACGTGGCCTCTGGGGGTATTTCTGCAGACGGTCGCGGTGCCCTCCCTCGGAAAATCTCTGCTCAGTACGATTGCATGTGTGCCGATCCAGTTCTAAGTAAGATTATAGTATTTGTATGTACGCCACGTACTTTGAAGCGCTTCCTGGTGCACGTGTATGTGTGCATGCCTTTTGTCTCCTTTTTGCCGGGAAGCTTCTGAAGGAAGCCATGCATCCTACACACCCATGCGTCCATCTTCTCTGCCTGTGTGCATGCTCCTTTGCACACAACAGTCACTTAATAAAGAATGAAAATCCTTGAATTACTCGCTTTGCTTTTACGTAAAACAAAACGAACATTTCCCCAAGTATAACTTCATTAGCAAGCTAAGTTGATTTTAGCAGGTATGCATATTTGCGTATTTGTATGTTTGTATACATTTTCTCCAAGTAATATATATAACGTATGTAAATAGTTCTTTGTATTACATAACATGGTAATGTGTAAACATATATGATGTAAATGAATCAGTATTAAGTGGCTCCTACCATTGAAACCCAACAAGTGTGGGGTCAGTATTGTGTTTGGGGGATGGAAGCGGGGTGGTTCTGTATTTTCACCCCACCTTTCTTGTGCTTAACACAGGAACCCCCAAGCCGCATCGCTGGTGCGGGGCTTTTGTGCTTGAAAAATGTGTGGGACACGTTTCCAGGCAGTCAGCTTCCGGTGCGCTGCCCTTGGGGGGCACCCACATTGCAGAGTGGTGCCGGGAGCTCTCTCGCCGCCAGCGCGCCGCTGGCTCCCCGGTCACCCCGCTTCCTCCCGGAGGGGATCCCACCCCGGGGGAGTCTCTCCAGTTGCCAAGAAGGCTGTTTCTAATGATCTCTGATCTGTGTGCCAACCCTGCCTTCTGGTTTGTTTGTCTCTAATCCTCACATTGGCTTTTTGTTCTTGGAGTGGTTGGAATGGATTTTAGTTTGGGTTTCCTTCATTTATAATCACTCTGGAATGTCATATACTGTGAAATGCTAAGTAGGGATGAGCAGGAAAGCTGCTTAAAATCCCACCAGTATGCTGCAGCCCGTCATTTCTAAATCTGATTAACACTTAGCACCTGCCAAGCAGCAGGGATGATTACAGGCTCATATTTTAAATTCTTTTTGTGTTGGTGCTCCCCCCCCCCCACTTGCCTACTGTGGGAAATCCAACCTACAGCACCGAGGAGTTAAGAAGTCACAGCCTCACTTGAGTTGTATTAGTATTAATTACCTGTGCAGATCTTGGATAATTGAAGCAATTACTCTTCATTTCAGCTCCAGGGCCTGGAATGGATGGTTTCCCTGTATAATAACAATTTGAACGGGATCTTAGCTGATGAAATGGGGCTAGGAAAGACCATACAGACCATTGCGCTCATCACTTATCTGATGGAGCACAAAAGACTCAATGGCCCCTATCTCATCATTGTTCCCCTTTCGTAAGTAAAGTCATTTATTTCACACTCTCGTTCTGTAGGTTGTAGATTGCCCGATGAGTAGCTAGTCTTTGTTTTTCATGTAAGGCAGAATTTTAGCATGTAGTGGGATTACCAAGAGCATCTAATCTAGATTTAGGCTTTCACTGCCCCTCCCCCCCTCGTTGAATGGCTGTTTAAACACAGGATGAAATTATTTTATCAGCCATTAGCACTGTGGTCTATGCAGCCTGCATGGGGCACAGTTAGGTCTGATTCATCATGACACCTTCAGTGGCTCATGAAGCAGGAAGGTTTTGACATGTTTTTTTTTTCCCCAAAGATTCCTTCTGTATCTTTCCCTTGTCCCATTTCCAAAAGGTTACATAAATTCAAAAAGTATGTCTTCTTAAACCTGTCTTCACTGTATCTTTTAAGGCAGAATCTAAATCACAGTCCTAAGTGTGAATTTTGCATTAAACTGCCTTTGGTACGTGCAGTTTAATTTCAGCGCTCAGGACGGGCCTTGCTGTTCTCTGTTCGGTTGCCAGAGCCTGTTCTCCATTCGGTACCCAGAGCCTGGCCCCTTGGGCGTCTCCTTGGAGACGGAAGGAGTACCTGTCCTGAAACCCCCTCCTTGGGGTGTGGGGTCTCTGGCTGTGGGTGTTAGATTACAGTGTTAGTCCCTGAGTCCTTGTCAATCTCCGTGCTAGTACAGACTTAGACCTTGAGGGGAAAAAGGATTCTGGTTTAGCCTTTGCAAATTCTGTCCAAGTGAGGACTATTCGCAAAGCCTTCTGAATCTGCATTGTCCGAATCCATAGAATTTAGATATCCTTTGTATTGTATCTACGTTTCAAGTATATATTTTGCTCTTTATCTATATTTTGCATGTTCTGACTCCTATATTACAGTGATGTTTTCAGGGATTAAAAAAGGAGGCATTCAATATTTTCCCCCTGTTCTCTCTTGCAGATTTATTTAATATTTTCATGTGCTTTTCTAATTTCTTTCTCCTGACTCAACTTTTCTGTGCACTTACATGACTGCTTCTAAAGGGTCCCCACATCACTCTGGCAAGTGCTGTTTTCAATATTGACCAAATTAAGGTTTTCCCCCCGCTCTGTGTTTATGCATTGATTTTTTTTTTCTTACGAGATTTCTTAGGAACTCACACACACACACTTGTCAGGCTTTGGGGTGTCTTATTCCCTGCTTATCTCTTCTTTCCACACCTTTAAAAGAAATACGTAGTTGAGGTATTTTCTATTCTCTAGCCCCCTTCAAGGTGAGGCCTGAGCATGAATAAGAACGTCTTTTTAACCACTGATTTTTCATACCCATGTCATCTTCACTGAATGTTTTTTTTTGTTCCATAGGACACTGTCTAACTGGACATATGAATTTGACAAATGGGCTCCTTCTGTGGTGAAAATTTCTTACAAGGTTTGGAATGCTGTATTTATATATAAATGTGGGGAAGCAAAAAATAGACCCTATTTTTTCCCCTCCGTTCCATATGCACATCTGTGAACTGTATTTGGTTGTAAAGTTTTGTCATGTACATCATGTACCAAACAGTGTGAGTTAATCATCCCAAGAAGATTACTGTAATAAACCATAATTACTTTCAGATAGTGAAATGCAGAAGAAAATTGTTAATTATCATATTGCGCAGTTTCTGATGAGAGTAACACAAATGACAAATATCACACGTTCTGTGGGCTGCGGTGCCCGCGGCTCCCGCAAAGTTCGGCAATGACCCAGGCGCCCGGCCGCCGGCTGTGGGTCCCTAGCGGTGAGGCATCCCAGCAGGGCGCAGGGCCTCCGCTACCTCGAGGCAGCCGTAATTTCCTTTTCTCTCTTTCCCCACCCTCAGCCTTCAGCGGGAAAGCCTGTGTGTAAGGGTCTGAAAAGTGTCCAGATGTGTGCGATTTTGCCAAGCACTTTCTTCCTGGATAATGGATCTGTATATGATAATGCATATATGTGCAATTCTCAGCCACGTGCCTGGGCTCCATTAAGCCATGAATAGTGAGGCAAAATGCTCACATTACTTCCACTGGAGAATATGTGTGTGTATATATGTATATATATATATATTTTTTTTTTTTCCATTCAGGGCACCCCTGCCATGCGCCGCTCCCTTGTCCCCCAGCTGCGGAGTGGCAAATTCAACGTCCTCTTGACTACTTATGAGTACATTATCAAAGACAAGCACATTCTTGCAAAGGTATGTTTGGAAAAAAATTCTTTTACCTCTAATTACGGACCATTGCGCTGGAGTGTAAAGTATTCCCCCAAATTATACTCGCTAGTATAATTTGATCATTAGATGGCTTCTCTCCCTCTCCCTTTCCCTCTCTCTCTCCCTCTCTTGCTCGTTCACAGAATCCGATATATTTTTGTCATGGGTTTTAATTTTATGCATGCTTTTTTTTTTTTGGCATATATCACTGACGCTGGTTCTCTTACCTAGCCTCTCATGGTTAATGAGTTTACATCTCTTAAAAACTTCACCTGGGCTCCGTCTGCAACTCTTTTTCTCTCCAGTGGCCACGAACGTGCTGGTGGAGGAAATAATTGTTTTTGTTGCCCTGGGTTATTGTCAGCCGCTTGACTTCATTCTTCTGGTGCCTTTGTCTCTCCAAAGATGAGTGGGCACCTCTCCGTTTGGTCTTCTCCATACGAACATTGATCCGGGCTGCAGCTCTGGTGCTGTCCGGGTGCTAGGTTCTCCTGGTAAAATAAGGGGCTGTTACTGTTTGAATTGCTCTGGGCTGTTTCTCTATTTCCTTGAAGCTGAGAGAGGCTTCTTTTCCACCTGTGGCCTTCACGTCTCTTAATTTGTACATCCTAAGTTGCCCTCTAGCCGTAAAAAACGGTTTTTCATTTATATCCCCTGGCCGCCCCACGCCCCACAACGCACTCACGCAGAATGACGGCCGTACATTGGTTCATGAGAGCCACGACGACAACTTCCTTTTGTTTTCCCCCTTTGGTCCTTTCTCGTGCCCCCACGGTGCTACCGAGGTCCTACAGTCTGAAACTAAGTTATGGCCAGAACCAAACGGAATCCTGTTTCTTGGATCCATTCTGTGTCTGCATTAAACCTTTGCTCCGGGAACTGAGCGTTCCCTTCATGGCATCACAGGAAATAACATACAGGAAGTGTGCTCCCAGGGGAGGTTTAATAACTGAGATGGCACTGGCAACAGGGCTGTGTTCCTGCTTCTCCGACTCGGAGAGGAATTTGGCAGTGTCAGAAATGACATGTTTTCAATATTACTACGGGAATGTGTTTGCACATTTGAGATCCTTTTAAAAAAAAAAACCACCCTATCACGGCTTCTGCATATGTATTTCAGAATTCATCAGAGATGCCTGGTAATGAGATGAATTGGTTTTATTTGTTACTGAGGCTATAGAAAGGGGTGGCAATATTTTGCCCATGCAGAAGACTTGATTGGTAAATTAGTAAATTAGCAAAATCAACGTCCCCGGATTCCTTGTTTATTAGGTCATAAGCTAAATTAGGGAAGTAGATTTAGGACGCTTACTTGCATACATTTTGATCTGCGGGCTCCTTTTCACGCTGTTGGTAAGCTTGGGACCGTTGTCCGTACAGCTTCCACCTTCGAAATGGTGGAAGGAGAGCAAAAAACCCCAAACTCAGGCAGGTTCTTTTACCCCAGCATCCCAGCCCGGCGGATAATTTTATTTCTCTTCCCCGATTTTACCGTTGCTTCTGATGAGGAAGGCAGGAACCATCTAGAATACTCTGCTAGTCTCCCTCCTCTCTCCGGGAGCTTTGCAGCAGGATCTGGGGACATCTGAGCACCAGATGCTTTTCTTGGCCATCGCCACTGTTTTGTAGGGAATGAATAGGCTTAGTGAGACATTCCTCATTGTTCTCACTTAAAGAAACTGAGACCAATGACCTTGAAGAGGCCCGAAGGGTAAGTTATGAGAGAGGAAGGGGCCTGTGTGTAGACTTGGGAGAGAAGATTGTGTCATATGGCCATTCTTTATTTTTAAAGCAGTAGTCATGCTGGGAAAGAAGATTGTGTTTAATTCCTAAGTTCTGGCAAAAATAGAGGGACGGTATTTTAGCATTGTCTTCAGTGCGAGTGAGTATACCCTTTCATGGTAGATATCTCAAAACAGCGATCCGAGATCTGGCGGGGAAGGGATATGTCTGAACCGAGAGACTCCGGGTCCACAGATCTGCTTATTTTTAAGAGAAGCTGGATGTCCAGATTTTTATGTGAAATATTCCAACTTTTAAATGTTAGCAACTCATTCAAATTAAAAAGAAAAAAGAACACTGAACTGAGCCAAGCCCCAAGGTTCCAGTCAGCCAATATAATAATAGAAAAGAAGGCAGGAAGCCAAAATGGCTCAGCTCTAAGTACCTGCTGACGCCATCTTGGAGAAGCAGCCATTAATCTCTGCTTCGAGTGGAGAGCTCCCTTCTGCACTTTCTCTGAGCGGCGTGAACACTCAATCTGGGATAGCACTAATAGGAGGAGCGTTGGGGGCCGAGACACGGGAGCTCACCCTGGCCCAACCACTGCATTTCTGGGCTGACGTTCCCTTCTTTGAGAAGAGAAATTTGGCATCACGTGGCCCCTGTGCAGCCTTGTGGCTTTGACATTCCATTATCACACGACGTCTTACATGAGCCATCAGGTATGGGAAACAGACCGTTGAGATTATTTCATTCGAGGGGGAACCACACCATGTTATGCACACAGTATGAATTCTTTGGTTTTCCTCGCCACTGCCTGCCTGTTGCAAGGAGTTGCATTTTCCCTTGCTCACCACGTGTTGGTCCTTCCTCGTGTGTTACAGATTCGGTGGAAATACATGATCGTGGATGAAGGCCACCGAATGAAGAATCACCACTGCAAGCTGACTCAGGTCTTGAACACTCACTATGTGGCCCCCAGAAGGATCCTGCTGACCGGGACCCCGCTGCAGAATAAGCTCCCGGAACTCTGGGCCCTCCTTAACTTCCTCCTCCCCACAATTTTTAAGAGCTGCAGCACATTTGAACAGTGGTTTAATGCTCCATTTGCCATGACTGGAGAAAGGGTACTGGTCTAACTTTTGTATTTTCCACCGTGTGGCCATGAAATGAACCTAAGGAACCCAGAGCCGAGCACGTTAGAGCCACGGAAAGCGCGTCGGGTGGTTGCTTACCTTACCAGGCTCATCAGTGGGTGCCTGTGTTCTCTTTCCAGGGTTATTTTCTGTCCTAAGAAAACGGTCTAGGATCCCAGAATCTAGGATCCTTGGTCTTTTGCCAACATGTTAAATAGGCCATCAGACGAGTTCCTGACTGTTGGAATGCTAATCTACGTGGGCCACAGGGCGGGTGAATGGGAGATATTTGTTGAATCAATTTAACCAGATTAATTGAACCAAGTGAACACAAACCTTAAAACAGATATTTCCTTGTTGTAAACTTGGGCTTCTCTTTCAACTGTGTCCTCGGGAAGAGTTTGTGTGTAAAACTGAGCTGGTCCACACTGATTTTCCATACACATTTTTTTTTTCTGGTTTTTGTGTGAGCCTCAGTTTTGTGTCTACATAAATACGCCTCAAATCCCAGAGTAGCCGTTTTCACATTTCTCATTATCATTCCTTCCACATCGATTTTTGTCCTGGAGCTCATTTCTGAAAGGAAGACACGGGCCATTGCAAGAAAAGAAATGGGTACCTGTCCTTTTGATTAGTTGTTTCTTAACTGTGGGATTGAAGAGCCACTTAGAAAGCTTGTGGGACATTTATGTTGGAACTATTCAGCCTTTAATTTTGAAGTACGTTTCGGGGATCTTTGCCCTTTGTGAGAAATTCATTGGCTTGCCCATTTGTAGAAAGTAATGCCAATCAAGTCTGCCCCCTAGAGTTTCATGGAGAAAGATTTCACAGAGGTTCCACACAGAGGATTGAATAAGATCAGGCAGAGGACGGAGGAGTGAGGTAGACTGCTTGGAAGCCCACCAGCAGGAACCAGATCTGCTCCCTTTTCCTTCTCATGTTCAGGCCATGTGGCCTGGGTGTGTTTTTGTGTCTGAAACAATCCAAGTTAAGAGCCTAACTTAATGCTTCACCTTTGAGTGAGGACACATGAACTCTTGCCCCTTCTCTTGGGTTCTGTCTCGGCCTTCAGTAAGGCTTTGCTGCAGTCCTAACCCAAACCTTCTCAGCTGGGAGGCTGGTGGCTCTGGCCCCTCTTCCATGGAACTGCAGGTTAAGACAAAGACACCCATTTAGAGGCCATTTTATTACCACCTGGCACGTGGGAAGAGAATCCGGAGGCGTGATAACAGGTTATGAATGACCTGGCCTTTGTGCATGTACAGTTTCAATCAGGTATTGCAACAAATAATAAAGGTAGCCCTAAAGCGTTATTATGTGAAATGTCATAAAAAAAAAAAAAAAAGATGTCAGACTAACCTGAGGTTCTCTTGTAGGTGGACTTGAATGAAGAAGAAACTATCCTGATCATCAGGCGTCTGCATAAGGTGTTGAGGCCATTTTTATTGAGGAGGCTGAAGAAAGAAGTTGAATCCCAGCTGCCAGAAAAAGTATGTGGCACAAACATGGCGGCCTCTCGCTGCGCCTTCAGTTGTGTTTCTAAAACAGCAGGCTTGTGTTTGAGTCACAGGTGGTATCGTGGAAATAGCGTAGTGTACTTTTTTTGTTTGATAGAAGCTAGAGGTTTTCGGATAGGGAGAGAAGGGAAATTTCAGTGTCTTCGGCCCGGTTTCCTAAGGCTCTAGGACAGATTTCATAAAATTACCAAATTCATGGAGTCTTGTCACATCTTTGCTTTAACTTACGTTAGCTTAACATTGTATTCATTTAACATTATATGGTTGTAACATTAGGGGTTTTTTTTCTTTCTATTTTTTTTTTATTTTTGCGTTATTAGTCTCATTGAGTTTACTCTTGCAGGCACCACGGAATTGATCTGCTGGTGAGTCAAACAAGAATATGAGTTTGGGGCTTGAATCATCAGCAAAAGGCCTAGTAGACATTTGCCAGGTTTCCTAGAAATTCATTGAACGCTTGTGATGTCACTGTTGTGATAGTAAGTGAAACACAAGAGTTCCTGCAAATTGTAGACATAGCGTCTAATTACTCTTGGACATGGTTTTTGTCCTGCACCACAAAAAGTAACTTTCTGTGAACCTTGTAAGCAGGACTTTTCAGTGCTTTGGAATGTCTCTTGAGCCTTTCGCTGCACACTTTTTGGTTTGACGTGGGTATTAGTTTGTTTCTGATCCTGTTTTGGAACCATATACTTCTGAGTTCTAAATCATATTGTCTTAAAGATAGATGGTTTGGATTGTGTACGACTTGTTGTAGGAGGTACTTGGATTTGAGTTTTCTCTGTAGACGACCCGGTTCGGAAATGTGTATTTTGCATCATTGTGTTTTTCTGTGTAGTGACTCTGTTCTTTCAGACAGATTGGTTTGTCCTGTGCAGTTTTTAAGTGGGAGTTGACAAGGTAGTGTACAAAGTTGATCTCTTTATTAAGACACAATTTTGTTCCCGAATCCCCTACTCATTAGCAGTCAGGGGGAAAAAATTAAAAATAAGTGGAGTCCTTATATCATTCTTATCCCAGCAGAAGACTAAATATTTAAGAATTTTATTTTGCTAGTGAATGCATCTTGGGGATTGAATGTGGTTGCTATTTCTTTGGCTTCCTGTGGTCTTGGTGTCTTTGGGTAACCCCCTTACTGGACGTCACTTAGTGAATAAACTGGGGCATGGGTCCAGTGGTCAGCGGCCCCCTTGAACTGCTTCCCACCGTACTGCTGCTCAGATCCTGCAAGGTATAGAAGTGGATGTTAATGATTTTAACACGTCCTATACTTCTTTTGTTTCTTTAGAAGAGGTATACAATAAAAGGTGACTAACTGAAGTCCTTCATTTATTCAGTGCATAATACTTCTTAATCTTATTTATTTCCAGGCCTGGCTACTAGAGATAGATTTTTAAAAACACATCACAAGGGGTGCCTGGGTGGCTCGCTGAGCGTCCAACTTCAGCTCAGATCATGATCTCATGGTTTGTGGGGGTGAGCCGCATGTTGGGCTCTGCACTGCCATTGGGATTCTCTGTTTTCCCCCCTCTCTCTGCCTCTCTCCACTCGCGCTCGCTCTCTCTCTCAAAATAAAAAAATAAAACTAAAAAAAATTCTTAAAAAAAGAACACATGACCAGTTGGAAGTATGCCCTGTCCTAAGAAAATCATTATATAAGGCCCCTGGGTGGCTCAGTCACTTAAGCATCTGACTCCTGATTTCGGTGCAGGTCATGATCTCATGGTTCTGGGGCCGACCCTGTGTCGGGCTCTGCACTGAGTGTGGAGCCTGCTTCGTTTTCTCTCTGTCCCTTTGTCCCTCTCCTCCACTTGTGCATTCTGTCTCTCTCTCTTTTTCTCTCTCAAAATCAATAAACAAACATTAAAAAAAATCCATTATACAGAAATCTCAACTTGCCCAGCATAAGGGTTGTGATGTGGTTAGTTTATATCACAGAGGACTTCTTTGCTTTACTAAAATATTTATTTCACTCTTCCCTTCACAAGAGAGCTTCCTGAGTATCAATGAACTTAGAACAATTAGGATTAGATTTTTGAGTGTGTCTTCTGCATAAAATACACTGTATATTTTGTAATACCCAGAGTATCGTTCAAGGTGTGCTAAATGCCCACATGTGGTTATGATCTGTGGAAAAGCTGCCGTTTCCAGAGGCAGCCCCGTGGAGTAGAAGTCGTGGGCCCTGCCCACGTGGACCTGGGTCCCCGCAGCCGGTCTCTTACTGTGTGATGTCGGTCAGTTACCGGGTGCAGCTCCGTGTTCTCATCAGGGAGCCGGGAAGTAAATAAGACCTGCCTGCCTAGAATCGGCGAGAGGATTAATGGGCGTGGTGCCCCTAAGTCTCAGCCTGGGACGAGCTACACCCTCAACCGGCGACACTCACTCTGCCGTGTTCCCTGCGGTCTTCACGTGGCGTTCTGTCTGCTGCTGACCTGTAGTTCTCCTTTCTCTTCACCTCGGGCTCCTTCCCAACCCCTGCTCCTCCTGGCACTTTCTGTGGCCCTCCCCCGTCTCTGTGCCCACTGACCTTTCCAGGGGGTAGGAGGACTAACCGCGCTGCGTGTGTACGTGGCTGCTGATGTGGTTTGGCCTGCGCTCCCTCTCTACATTTTTGTCTTGTTAGGTTTTTTTTTACCTGCGGGAAGTGGGCCACTGAAGTGTCATCCTGGGGGACTAAGGAGCTTCCTTCTGCCACCATCTGCTTCCAGGTGGTGTAATAACACACGTACATATGAGTGTGTATGTTACATACGCCTTACATAGCACACATGCACATTACATATATGTGTATATGTTGCATATACACATTACACATGTGATATAGGATACACCAACATATAGATGGTGTCCTATACACATATGTGTTTTATTGCATACATGTGTGTATGTTGCATATGTGTATATTTATTACACGCATATGTGTATATATCACATACACATATTACAGGTATAATATATCATATACCATTATATAGACAGTATCATATACATACACACCTGTGTGTATATTACATAAGTGTATATATTACATATACATGTTATAGGTATAATATATCATACACCAACATATAGATGGTATAATATACATTTACATCTACGTATATATTATACACGTGTGTGTATATATTATATGTACACATTACAGGTATAATATAGCACACACCAACATATAGACGGTGTCATGTACATATATATTTATTACATATGCATGTATGTTACATATGCACGTATGTATGTGATACACACATAGGTGTTACTTATATATATATAT
>NC_043712.1:82161516-82163668 GCF_006229205.1 Suricata suricatta
AGGCTCTGTGCTGACAGCTTGGAGCCTGGAGCCTGACTCAGATTCTGTGTCTCCCTCTCTCTCTGCCCCTCCCCAGCTCGCTCTCTGTCTCTCAAAATAAAGACATAAGAAAAAAAAATTGAAAAGAAGAAACAAACCCACACCAAGAGCAAAAAAGGCCGGACTGCCTTCTTCGTATTGTCTACCTACGCTTATGTTCTTCTTCTTGCTTTCAACCTGCAGTCCTTTGCAGAATCTTTTTAAGCCCTTTGTCCATTCTGGGGGCCAGGAGTGTTGCGTTAGTTAGAATCAGACCATCCTACCTCCTCTGATCGGGGTTCAGGGAACTCGACACAGCCTCACAAGAGGCAGGAAGTGCAGGAGCCAGGCTGAGAGATGCCGGTGGTGTTTCCCTGCGTTCCTCCTGGGATGACCTACCCAACCCGACCCAGGCACGAGACTGATTCGCTTGTGCACACAGCACAGGTGCCCGTGCCAGTCTGGGTGCTCAATGCCAACAAAGCTTATTTTTAAAAATATTTTTAATGTTTATTTATGAGAGAGAGAGCGAGCAAGAAAAAGCAGAGGAGGGGCAGAGAAAAGAGGGAGATACAGGCTCTAGGCTCCGAGTCATCAGCACAGAGCCGATGTGGGGCTTGAACTTACAAACTGCGAGATCATGACCTGAGCCAAAGTCAGATGCTTAACCTATTCAGCCACCCAGGCGCCCTAACAAAGCTTATTTACTTATTTTTAAAAGTTAACGCAAGGGGTGTCTGGGTAGCTGAGTTGGCTAAGCATCTGACTCTTGGTTTCAGCTCAGGTCATGATCTCATGGTTTGTGGGTTTGAGCCCCACCTCTGGCACTGTGGCTGGCAGTGTGTGGCCTGCTTGGGATTTTCTCTCTCCCCCTCTCTCAGCCTTTTCCTGCTCATGCAGTCTCTCTCAAAATAAATAAACTTAAAAATATATATATACATTTTTTTTGGCATCCGAACAGAGCTTAATTTTTTATTTTTATGAGTTAATACAAAGGGCGCCTGGGTGGCTCAGTCGGTTAAGCCTCCGACTTCAGCTCAGGTCATGATCTCACAGTTCATGGGTCTGAGACCCGTGTCGGGCTCTGTGCTGACAGCTCGGACCCTAGAGCCTGTTTCAGATTCTGTGTCTCCCCTTTCTCTCTGCGCCCCCCCTTCACTCTGTAGAAACAGAGTCTCTTTCTCTCAAGAATAAATAAACATTATTTAAAAAGATAATATAGATGGAAGTTCTAAAACCTTCTTTCCGTACCCCGTGGACTGCCAGTATGCACCCTGCTCAAACACACACCCTCAAGCGCCTGCTCTGGGGACCCCTGGCCTGAAGAGCGTGAGTGCCTGCATTGTTCATCTAGACGGGAAGGGTGACGTTGCCTTTCACGGTCACGTCCTGGTCCAAGGTGAGCAGACCCAGTCCGCTGACCTCTCACACCGCGTCTGATTCTGACGTGGCTCCTGCACCTTCCAGCCCAGCCGTACAGGCCGCCAGAGCTACGTACTGGGAAAACAGAAGCCCGACTGATTATCAAGCAGACATATAGACCAACAGGAGCCAAGAGAAGTTTCTATGACAATCATGCCCCTAAACTGTCAGGTCCAAGTTCACCCCCCGAGATGTGACGGCACCTGACTATGGCATGAGCAAAGAAGCTCCGTGCGATGTGCAGGCACTGGAGGAAACGAAATCGGTGCCTCTTTAATAGGGAGAATCCCCCAACAAGAGGCTGGCGAGAGCCACTGGGCTATTTGTGTTCACATGTGAAACTGAGGTCTTGACCTCACACACAGGCAACTATCTTAGTCCCAAGAATTCTTATGTTGGTAAATGACCAAGCTGGTCCCTACGAGGAGTCACATTAGGTGACCCTATTGGCCCAGAGTCTCCTCCTTAGAATCCTGTAAGGGTTTTCAAGCTTTATTCATAGTTCGCTCCTGAACACTATTCGTCACTTACAAATTCCCTTCCAAAACGATGTGTTATCGGCACAATGTAGACTAAGGGGTGTGACATGTTACCACTTTTTGAACAATAACATTAAATATTGGCAAGCCTCCGGCTCTGGAATCTATGGTGTGGGAGAGCCACAAAGTAACGAAAATTACATCAAATGTTCCACGTGTTTACATAATGAAGA
>NC_043712.1:82163768-82165927 GCF_006229205.1 Suricata suricatta
TCTTCATTATGTAAACACGTGGAACATTTGATGTAATTTTCGTTACTTTGTGGCTCTCCCACACCATAGATTCCAGAGCCGGAGGCTTGCCAATATTTAATGTTATTGTTCAAAAAGTGGTAACATGTCACACACCTTAGTCTACATTGTGCCGATAACACATCGTTTTGGAAGGGAATTTGTAAGTGACGAATAGTGTTCAGGAGCGAACTATGAATAAAGCTTGAAAACCCTTACAGGATTCTAAGGAGGAGACTCTGGGCCAATAGGGTCACCTAATGTGACTCCTCGTAGGGACCAGCTTGGTCATTTACCAACATAAGAATTCTTAGGACTAAGATAGTTGCCTGTGTGTGAGGTCAGGACCTCAGTTTCACATGTGAACACAAATAGCCCAGTGGCTCTCGCCAGCCTCTTGTTGGGGGATTCTCCCTATTAAAGAGGCACCGATTTCGTTTCCTCCAGTGCCTGCACATCGCACGGAGCTTCTTCGCTCATGCCATAGTCAGGTGCTGTCACATCTCGGGAGGTGAACTTGAACCCGACAGTTTAGGGGCATGATTATCATAGAAACTTCTCTTGGCTCCTGTTGGTCTATATGTCTGCTTGATAATCAGTCGGGCTTCCGTTTTCCCAGTACGTAGCTCTGGCGGCCTGTACGGCTGGGCTGGAAGGTGCAGGAGCCATGTCAGAATCAGACGAGGTGTGAGAGGTCAGCGGACTGGGTCTGCTCACCTTGGACCAGGACGTGACCGTGAAAGGCAACGTCACCCTTCCCGTCTGGATGAACGATGCAGGCACTCACGCTCTTCAGGCCAGGGGTCCCCAGAGCAGGCGCTTGAGGGTGTGTGTTTGAGCAGGGTGCATACTGGCAGTCCACGGGGCACGGAAAGAAGGTTTTAGAACTTCCATCTATATTATCTTTTTTAAAAATGTTTATTTATTCTTGAGAGAAAGAGACTCTGTTTCTACAGAGTGAAGGGGGGGCGCAGAGAGAAAGGGGAGACACAGAATCTGAAACAGGCTCTAGGGTCCGAGCTGTCAGCACAGAGCCCGACACGGGTCTCAGACCCATGAACTGTGAGATCATGACCTGAGCTGAAGTCAGAGGCTTAACCGACTGAGCCACCCAGGCGCCCTTTGTATTAACTCATAAAAATAAAAAATTAAGCTCTGTTCGGGTGCCAAAATATATGTATATATGTATATATTTTTTTAAGTTTATTTATTTTGAGAGAGACTGCATGAGCAGGAAAAGGGCTGAGAGAGGGGGAGAGAGAAAATCCCAAGCAGGCCACACACTGCCAGCCACAGAGCCAGACGTGGGGCTCAAACCCACAAACCGTGAGATCATGACCTGAGCTGAAACCAAGAGTCAGATGCTTAGCCAACTCAGCTACCCAGACTCCCCTTGCGTTAACTTTTAAAAATAAGTAAATAAGCTTTGTTAGGGTGCCTGGGTGGCTGAATAGGTTAAGCATCTGACTTTGGCTCAGGTCATGATCTTGCAGTTTGTAAGTTCAAGCCCCACATCGGCTCTGTGCTGATGACTTGGAGCCTGGAGCCTGTATCTCCCTCTTTTCTCTGCCCCTCCTCTGCTTTTTCTTGCTCGCTCTCTCTCTCATAAATAAACATTAAAAATATTTTTTAAAATAAGCTTTGTTGGCATTGAGCACCCAGACTGGCACGGGCACCTGTGCTGTGTGCGTAAGCGAATCAGTCTCGTGCCTGGGTCGGGTTGGGTAGGTCATCCCAGGAGGAACGCAGGGAAACACCACCGGCATCTCTCAGCCTGGCTCCTGCACTTCCTGCCTCTTGTGAGGCTGTGTCGAGTTCCCTGAACCCCGATCAGAGGAGGTAGGATGGTCTGATTCTAACTAACGCAACACTCCTGGCCCCCAGAATGGACAAAGGGCTTAAAAAGATTCTGCAAAGGACTGCAGGTTGAAAGCAAGAAGAGGAACATAAGCGTAGGTAGACAATACGAAGAAGGCAGTCCGGCCTTTTTTGCTCTTGGTGTGGGTTTGTTTCTTCTTTTCAATTTTTTTTTCTTATGTCTTTATTTTGAGAGACAGAGAGCGAGCTGGGGAGGGGCAGAGAGAGAGGGAGACACAGAATCTGAGTCAGGCTCCAGGCTCCAAGCTGTCAGCACAGAGCCT
>NC_043712.1:82166027-82177885 GCF_006229205.1 Suricata suricatta
GAACATAAGCGTAGGTAGACAATACGAAGAAGGCAGTCCGGCCTTTTTTGCTCTTGGTGTGGGTTTGTTTCTTCTTTTCAATTTTTTTTTCTTATGTCTTTATTTTGAGAGACAGAGAGCGAGCTGGGGAGGGGCAGAGAGAGAGGGAGACACAGAATCTGAGTCAGGCTCCAGGCTCCAAGCTGTCAGCACAGAGCCTGATGCGGGGCTCGAACCCATGAACCATGAGATCACGACCTGAGCCGAAGTCGGACATCCAACCGACTGAACCACCCAGGCGCACCTGGGGTGGGTTTTTATCAACTACATCATAGGGTAATTGGGCTGGAATTGGCAAAAAAAAAAAAAATTAGATGTCATCAAATTGGCCCCTTGAGATAAATCAGCTGCCTTTAACATTGATGGCCATACCCTAAAAGCTACATGTATCTGGATATTAAAGCTAGAGCCTCCGTATAATTCATAAACAAACCTGTGGGCACGTCTCCCTGAGAAGGGGCTGCCTTCAGAAACACTTAGTAACCACTTCTCTGTGGGAAATGAAAGGGGAACTTGACTCTGGCTGATAGATACGGTGATTAGGGAAGAAATATATATATATAAAATATAAATTTCTAAGTTTATTTATTTTGAGAGAGACAGTATGAGAAGGGGAGGGACAGAAAGATAGGGAGAGAGAAAATCCTAAGCAGGCTCCACACGATCAGCTATAGAGCCAGAGGCGGCGCTCGAACCCATGAACCTGTGACCCGAGCTGAAACTGAGAGTCAGATGATTAACCAGCTGAGCCACCCAGGCACCACTGGGGAAGATATTTTTTGAATTCTTTTTTGAAAGACAGAGAGAAACAGAGTTCGAGTGGGGAAGTGGGCAGAGAAGAGGGAGACACAGAAAGAATCGAAAGCAGGCTCCAGACTCTGAGTTGTCAGCACAAAGCCTGACGTGGGGCTCAAACTCATGAACCACGAGACCATGACCTGAGCTGAAGTCAGACATTAACCAACTAAGCCACCCAGGTGCCCTGATATGTTTTAAAATCCTTAAGGTAGAATAGGATTTAGAACAGAGGCACAAAGAGTGATCTCCACCCCAACCCCAGGCCTGGAGAAAAGTATAAAGTCAAACAAAATAGCTTGGAGTTAGTTGCCTGCGCAGGTGCAGGGAGCAGACATCAGACACCGTTGTGAAGCTTACGACAGTGATTTCGATCATGCGTATCAGAGACCAGCTCTGGTACCCACTAAGGGTGCAAGGAGTGGGGGTGAGGGAGACTTCCCCTTCTTAGAGCAGCTGTTGGTTCCTTGGGATGGGCTCACTTCTCTGCTGACCTGACTGCCACAGGGGTACTTGGTGTCCCTGTCGGCATCCTGTCATCATTAAGTGCCTCCCACTTCCCAAAGCCCCTCCCCTCCAGCGCTTAGCGGCAGCTAACTGGTGGGAAGGGAGTTGAGGCATCTGTCCCTGGATCTGTACCTAACGCACTTTGAAGCCAGCAGGGGCCATCCCTTCTGGCAGAGTAGCCTCGGTGGCGGTGAACATCGGGATCCCTGACGGTCTCCTTGGTCATCCTTAGCATAGAGCTGGGAAGAGTGGCCTCTGGGTCCAGTCCTAACTGTACCATTAAATGCCCCCGTCATTTTGAGCCGGACTGTCAACTTCTCTGATGCTCAGGTTCTGTATAAACTGCAGACCCAAGACGTAACCCTCTCCTAGAGCTCTAGTATTATGAAATAAGAGAAGGCACAGAGCGCCCTTCGCACAGGGCCAGGTCCAGAGAAAGAGCTCAGTGATAGCAGCCCTTGGTGCCATCCCGACGCCCCTAACCTGCTGCGGTCTGAAGCCGTCTGGTGCTGCTCTCCGTCCTGAACAAATTTCACCCACAGCGAACAGCTCTTGAAAAAGTCAACGTGCTGTGGAAACAGTGCAGGGTCAGGTGTCGGAAACAGAGAGCCTGGAGTAAGTCCATTCTTATTTATGAAACTTGAACTCGAATTTCAATTTATAAACTTGCAATTTTGGTTTTTCCTCTCTGGCTGGGAAGGTCATTCCAAATGAAACGCGTATGGTAGGTCGCTTGCCTTTCTTAACTTTGCTGCAAACGCGCCGCCCTTCTCCAGTCTTAGTGGGTGCATCAAAACAGGTGGCGAGAGGCTATGGTGCTGACGGAGGGAACTTCTGAAACAACCACTGGATGAATATTCAGCTTCTCTTCATCTGTGACCTCCTCGCCCTAGCCCTCAGAGCTGAAACTAACCTGATCGTTTTTAATCAGTTTATTAAACATTAAGCAGCTTGCTGATTGACTTTTAATCACATGCTGCAGATTTCTAGGCATTTATTTGACGTTTATTATGAAAATGGCACATTGGTATTCTGGGGATTTTTTTTAATAAAGAAAAATAATACTAAGAAAGAATCAAGGCAGATTTTATGCATTAAGAACGTGCTAGAAGTATTGCAGGTGCGTGTTAAGTCAAGGGCGTGAATTCCCTCCAACTGTTTTAAATTGGGTTTTTTGCAACCGTCCAACTAGAGGCACACAGGCTTTGCTTTCTTTAGAAGGTCATAAAGTTGCATCCAATTTTGGATTAATTCCTCTTCCCCCCCGCCCCCCGCCCACCTGCTGTCCTCACACTCTCTCTTCTCTGAAAAGCAGAGATTAACGGTAGTCAACCTAGGGCTGTTACAGATCTCGCTTTTGGACCAGTACTGGGTTCGCTACGTATGACCATTAAAAAAATATCTTACAGAGAACATCTTCGCATATCGGCCAGTCGCTGTTTTTCTGTTCATATGAGAGGGGGTGTAGCCAGGAAGCAGAAGAAATACTAAGAAAAAACTCTATATCGGACATTTTTGAATTTGAACATTTTGCAAGGCCCTCCGCCCCTTACCCTCTCTTTCTCAAATATGGAACAAGTCCAGAAATTTCAGAAAACATGAGCCGAGGCTCGATTACCTACGTTTGGAAGGTCCCTCCATCATAATGGTCCCTTTAGCAGTGATGAGTGTGGTCTCCCCCTCCCCCCACTCCGGTCCTGCCCTATGCTCTCTGACTCCAAGAAGGGGAAACAGAGGCACTTGCAGGGTTCCAGGAGCGCCGCCGCGCCTCAGCAGCCTTCTGAGGACAGGCACCTCCTCCTGCACTCACCTACGTGCTGTTCCTTCTCACCCAGGTTGAATATGTGATCAAGTGTGACATGTCAGCGCTGCAGAAGATTCTGTATCGCCACATGCAAGCCAAAGGGATCCTCCTCACAGATGGTTCTGAGAAAGATAAGAAGGTGCGTCACAGGAGATAACGCCACTCAAGGTGTCGTTTTCTGTCTTCTCGCGTCAGACCCCGGAGGCGTCCCTGCCCATGCTAATTTGGTAAAGCATACTGCGGAGCCTTCTCTTCGGCTCTCGGTGTAGCCAAAGGAAATCTCTTAACCTCTTAATTGCAAACCCCACTGGGGCAGGGAGAACAGGGTGTGTTCATCCCACCAAAATAGTGTTCAGCTCTGCTCACGTCGCTTCTGCGGGGACTGTATTCTGCCTAAGCATGGGGAGGCATCTTAGGGGGTTTAAAATCCGGTGCCGTTCCCTGGGCATCTGGTCTGTCTTCTCTCTTGAGGCTCCTGGGGAATAGACAGGTCACAAAGCCATCAGCTCAACAGAATTCCCTCCTGGCGGGTAAGTTAGTCCCAAGGAAGATGTTTTATGTAACCTGGGAACAGCTCTCTGACAGGAGCTTTGGACCCCAAGGGGCATGGGTTACTGAGAAGACCCTATGGTCCTTTCTGTAAAAGCCTACTTTTTTAAAGAACAGGGGGAGTATCTGATCCATTACTCATTTGTTCTGTCTTTATTCCACTCGTCCTCAGGGGAAAGGAGGCGCCAAGACACTTATGAACACTATTATGCAGTTGAGAAAAATCTGCAACCACCCATATATGTTCCAACACATCGAGGTGAGTCCGCGCGCTCTGTGTCGAGTTGGATCCCGGTCACGTGTCCTACGAATGCGACTCCTACAAGAAGGCAGGCGGGCAGGCAGACAAGAAGGAAGGAAAAGGGTTAAAACCTGTGTGGAGGCTTGCAGGGACGTGTTCCGGAGGCTCGGCAAGCAGAGTTAACAAACACGAGTCTTCTGGCTATGGATTCTCACTGGCACCAAGCACTTGAGCATCTGGAATTTTATAACCAAGGGTTTAAAGTAGTGAGAAAATATTGTAAGCTCTGGCTCATTAAGTGGGTTTGGGTAAGGGCTGTGAATTGCCTTGTTAGGGTAGGAGCTGTGAAATTGAAGGTAATGATGAATACAGCCGGCTTCCTCCAAAGGATGCTGTGAAAAAAATATTAAAATAACGTATTTATACCTGTTGAAGAGGAAGACGTTCTCGAAATACGGTCTTTGTGGAAGACGCTGACTCTGGTCTGCTGCTGTGAACTGTATGTTCTTTTCTTTTCTGGCTCCTATCACGACATTGTAAATTCCAGCTTTTATTTGACGCCAGAGCTATTTTCAGGGGTGAGGACATTTTCCACCCTGTTCACTGCGTGCAAATAAGTTTCCTAAATTGACAGAACTTCACCCCAGTGGGAACAATTGACCTGAGCAGGAAGGAAAAGGAGACAAACTACAGTCTCCATTTTTCAGTGCTGCTGCTGCTGACGCGCGCGGGCCCGGTGGCAGTTACACGCCCGGGCAGCGCCTGCTTTTCCACGGCACGTGAGCAGGTGCGCCAGGGAGCAAGCCACCGCAGGCCTCCAGTACCTGCCCCCGTTCGTTAGAAAAAGGAAATAAATCGAAGGTTCTAGGAAATGAGAAATTTAATAATTACAGTATAAAATTCGAGTTGAAATACTCCTGACTTTGAAATCATCTTGACTTTGACGATTCGTTTTTTTTTCTCCCTTCCATTTGGTCATCACACTTGTCCGATAAGAGTACTTACTGTACATCCCGTACCTGTCCTGGAGCCCTGTCCCAGCCGTCCTGACACTGCTGTCCCCACTGCTCATGGGGCAGAGAAGCGGTAGACTCACAAGTCCTAGATCCAAGTAAAACGACAACAGCAGCAGTACTAAGAAAAACAAAAATAAAAACAAAACACAACAACAACAACAACCAGAAAACACAAAGAAGGAAAGGTGTCCCACCCTCAAGGCGCAGCTGTTTCGCCACAGAGTGAAGGAGCATCTAGTGCATTCCACGAGGCACAAGGCCACGTCCCAGGCCACTTTGTAGCCTCAGCATCTCCAGGCTTCGCTTGCTCGACCTGCCGTCCCATGCGGGCAGATTGATTTTAGGACCAGCAGAGGCTCAACTTAAAAAAAAAAATAAATAAAAGATTGGAAGCATCTTATAAATTGACAGTAACACCGCACAGATCAAAGGTGTCAAGGAATTAGTGGTGGATCTCCATTGGTCTGTGATGGGGGCAGGGAGCCAAAAAAAATGGCTGCATGGTACAGGTGACTTGGGGTCCTGTCGGGCTAACCCATCACCCACCACCCCGTTTTGCCCCCCAAACAATTTTAAGGTATTTATTCCCATGCGTAGAGGGATTTGAGGGCTTACAGGTTATGAAAATTAGGTGTTGATCTTCTCTCATTTTGGTTCTCTTGCAACAATTAGCCTTTGAAATATACTAAGTCGTGTCAGGAAGGGGGATGATGGCTTCTGCCCCCAAGCTTTTCCGTCTGGAGAACCTGGGGAGGGGATCCTAGGAGCTAAGTTTAAGTTACGTGCCCTCCAATGCTTGCATATTTATATTGAAAAAAATTATTTATTTTGAGGGGGAGGGAGACAGAGCCTGGGTAGGGGAGGGGCAGAGAGAGAGGGGGAGAGAGAGAGAGAGGTTCCCAAGCAGGCACCGCCATGTCAGCTGGGAGCCCAATGCAGGGCTCAATCCCATGAGCCACCGCGATCATGACCTGAGCCGAGACCAAGAGTCAGAAGGTCAACCACCTGAGCCACCCAGGCGCCCCTTTACATTTTAAATAGCACTTGGTACAGAAACAGACTTTGTTTTACAACTTTTTTTTAACATCAAAACTTCCAGAAGCATCTTCCTAGAAAGGAGGCCCACAGTTTTGGCAAATACAGCACGGCTACGGCCCAGAGTCGGTGCATGCATTTCGCCTTTGTGTTGTTTGCCCCACAGCCTTTGTTCATACGAAATCGTACCAGAAGTCCAGCCTCTTGGGCACACCGTTTCCCCAGGGCACCCGCAAGCCATGGAAATGAAAACCAGCCCTTTTTAAAAAAATGTGTATTTTATTTTTGAGGAGGGGTAGAGGGGCAGAGAGAGAGGGAGACCAAGAGTCTGAATCAGCACAGAGCCTGATGCAGGGCTTGAACCCATGAACCGCGAGATCAGCCAAGCTGAAGTTGGATGCTTAACCGACCGAGCCACCCAGGCGCCCCAAAAACCAGCATTTTTAAAACGCTGCTGATCCCTAAACTTGCCATCATGCCCTGACACACCATCTCTGTGGTTTTCACAGCCCCGCTTGGAGGTAGGGATGGAACCCAAAGATCTAGCAAGGGGTGGCTGCCCATGGCCCATGTGGTTCCTGGAGTCACAGCAGGATTTTTGGCCTTCGTCCATTGGTGTTGATTCTGCCCCCAGGCAGCGGGGCAGCATTCCGAGGGGCTGTGCCCACCAGTGACAGTGAGGGTGTTTGCAAGGGGAGCCCGCAGGAGAGGAGGCAATCCCCTTGGAGGAGAAGCTCTGTGGGTCGGGGGAGGAAAGGAAGCAGGGAAGCGTGACAGCTGGTGGCTAATGGGAAGGTGTGACATGCTTCCCTTCCCCACAGATGGTCTCCCTTCCCATAAAGCAGGAATGGAAACATCACATGGAGAAGAGTCATTTATTTCTTCTGCGGGATCAGCAAGGAGGGAATTATGTGATTAAGCATTTCAAAATTCAGTGTAACATTCCACCATTCTTATTTCAAATTTAGAATTCTGTGCTTTGAAAATGGAAGCCAGACGCCCGAGAGAACAGTGTACATTTCGGGCCTTGTCTGTAACAGAGGGAAAAACAAGAGCACAGTGCGGGGGGCTTTGGGGTGTCCGTCCCGTCAGGTGTCTGAGACGGTGCCCCTGTTACGTATCTGCGGTGTGTGTATGTGCGCGTCCGAATCCTGATTTGCGCATATTAGGCTCTTCCTCTAGTCTAGACCTAAGCTCCTCGGGGATAGATACGCAGTTCTTTCTGCATCCGCCGTACCTACCTGGCTCAGCCCTAGATCCGTAAACGCTTAATCACTGTTTGATGAGGAAACTAACTCCATCATCTCAGTAGGAGACTCTCGAGATTTGCAGAAACTCCCAGGACATGTTTGCGGCAGAACAAAACTGTATTCAAAGACCCGGGGTTTCTAGTTCATCGTCTAACCAGGATTTTCTTACTTATTTATTATTTTGTTTGACCGTACTCTAGAAACAAATTGAATGACCTCACTACAAGAGTCATTATTAAGTTATTAACTTACATAGCTGGGGGTTTATTTTAATCATTGTTTTCTCCTCTCTCTTTTTAAAGGAATCCTTTGCTGAGCACCTGGGCTATTCAAATGGGGTCATCAATGGGTAAATCTTAAAACTTATTTTTCTCTTCCAAAAAGTAGTTAGTTGGTCATACGCACACGTTTCCCTCCACAGTGTCTCCCCTCACACACGTACATGCTGTCAGCCCCTCAGCCCCTCGCCCCTCAGCGGAGGGGACATGACCCCAGCATTGTCTTTACTGGCATAAACTCCTCCGTGCCTCGAGCAGGTGGCTCTGCCAAGGACACAGATCTCATTGAATAGACTTAATGGCATGACGTGTCCTAAAAATGTTGTAGAAGCTCCAAAACATTGTTACTTATGACCAGGAGTGCACCTCGGGCCGCACGGAGAACTTACCATCTTAAAGTTCAAGTTGACGTTTAACACGGACGTGCGTGAGAGGAAATGTCCCGTCCGCTGTAAATACGGATGACTTTACGGTAACTTGTCAAAGTGTGGCCCGTATGAGAAATGTTTGTTTCTTGCTTGTGCGTTAGCAGCAGACACAGAAGACAGGCGTACCTGATGACAGCAAAGGGAGCCTTGCCTTAACAGGTAGCCCCTGTCTCGCACCGGGAAAAATGATTATGAGGACGTAGGGGCCGTTCTCGGGTCCCGAAGGCAGATGGTGTCACTGGGCTAAGAACCCGAGATGGGGACCCATCCGGAACCGGTGCCTCCGGGCTCTCCTGCTCACCTCCCTTTCCCCGGGTCCTAAGGTCACTCCCGGGGCCATCAGATGACCGGCCCGGCTGCATACTGAAAACGTGGCCACGGGAGATGTCGGAGCAGGGAGGTGCCCGTGGGGAAGACACACGCTTGAAAACGCGTCTGTTAGAGGCGGTACACACCGGGTCACGGGATCAGCTCCCGGATGACACCCTTCAGTGTAGGCCGCACATGCACCGACATGTGTTCCCAGCCACATCAGCCCTACGATTATGTTTTCATAATTTAACACACGCCTGTTGACAAAGAGAGAAGCGTTTATAATGGAGGAGGAAAGACCCTGGCTTAGGTCATGAAAACGGTGACCCGTTTTGATTTGAACTTCGGTGCCAGCCAGGCCCCCTGCCCCTCCCTGGGCTGTCCTTACACAGTGTGCAGCAGCGTCTTCTAAGAAGATGCAGTAGATCACACCACTCCTCTGTTTAAATGCGGTCAGTGGCTTTCCGCTGGCCTGAAGCTAACAACCCAGTGCCGCTAAGAGACCCCCAGCGTCTGTCCCCAGCCCGCCCTGCCGCCTCTCGGCCCTTGTCTCCACACGTCTCCTGACTTGTGTTCACGTCCTCAGACTCGCCGTCCTGCTTTAGTCCACGGGACCTGTGCACACACTCTTCCGTCTTTCTGGAATCTCTTCCTCTCCACTCCCAAGCCGCCATTCTCCCCCCGCCTCCCCTTTGGCTCGTTTTCTGAGGTTTTAGCTTAAACCATTCTCTCTTCAGCAAGCTCACCTCTGACACTGCCTCAGAGCCCGCAAATTTTTTTCTGTAAAGGGCCAGACCTCAAATAGATTGGCCTTTCTGGGTCAAAAAGTGTCCGTCTCAACTTTGCCCACTGTGGCATGAAAGCAGCCATAGACAAAACAGGAATGAGTGAGCCTGACCGTGCCCCAATAAAACTCTATTTACGAAAACAGGCCGCGGGCCAGGGCCGAAATTTTGCCAAACCCTGCTCTACTTCAAAGACGTCACGTGTTGCTCTGCATTGTCTCATAGCAGCCTGCGATTTTTCTTTTTGGTACTGATCACAATGTGCAGGTAGCCATTTTGAAGGCAGGGCTTCTGTGTTCTCATGGGGCAGGTAGTAGATGCTCAGTAAAGATTTGGAGCAATCTTAAGTGCCCTGAATTATTAATTTTATGTGCCTGCTCAGTAGCAGTGTAAGGAAATACACCATATCCATGTATGTGTGTATAAGAGAGAGGGGAAGAGGGAGAGAGAACTCAGAGACAGAGACAGAAAGAATTAGAACGTGAAAGGATATCCTCTTCTTTCCAGAATCTGCCATCGTACTGGCATCTGTAATGTACTCTTTATGAGTTTCGTGCAGAAATACTTTCTTTTCTCATGTGCGTACCCCCATCGCCCTCGAGTCGAAAGTCCTTCCTTCATCCATTCATTCCACAGTCACTGTACTGAATGTCCACTTCGCACGAGGCAGGGCCTGAAGACCAGCAGTGCTGGATCCTTAAGGAGACAGCTGTAACACCGTCTTCTCGTTCTGCCTCCTTCGGGTCCAGGGCTGAGCTGTACCGAGCCTCGGGGAAGTTTGAGCTGCTCGATCGGATTCTGCCCAAACTGAGGGCCACCAATCACCGCGTGCTGCTGTTCTGCCAGATGACGTCGCTCATGACCATCATGGAGGACTACTTTGCTTTTCGGAACTTCCTCTACCTTCGCCTGGACGGTGAGTGCCCAAGGGGCGCGGCTCAGGAGCCACACCTGGCGGGAGTGGGGGTGAGGGCACCGAGGTCCCACTCCCCGCCAGTGGGAGGGGTGAGGTTGTTGAAGAGTGAACGAGAGCCGTGGGCACCGCTCTCCCAGGGAGCAATTTCTACATCCTCCGGCTTTTCCAAAATACACTGAAATCATCTGCACGGCTGTTTATCTCCAGACCAGACGAGCCAGTAATGCAGGCGGACTTGGAGGCATTTTACAAGTACCACCAGCAACTAAATGAAACTAAACTAAGATTTAAAAACCGTCTCTGCCGTTGGGATTGCCTGTTACCTACACACCGTACAAATAATCTGATAAACCGTTAGCTTTTTCTGATGAAGCTTTTTTTTTTAAGTTTATTTTATTTATTTATTTTTTTTGGAGGGGGAAAGGACAGAGGGAGAGAGAATCCCATACAGGCTCCACACTGTCAGCGCAGAGCCCAACATGGGGCTTGAACCCACGAACAGTGAGGTCATGACCTGAGCCGAAATCAAGAGTCAGGAGTTTAACGGACTTAGCCACCCAGGCACCCGTGTTGAGTTATTTAAAGAGATAAAGGCTATGTCTCCTCTTTTCAGTAACAATGAAATTCTTCATTTAAGGTAATATTGAATTATCATTAAGGCTTCGTTTAAAAAAAGCTTCTTTCTTTTTCCTTTTTTAATGTCTTTATTTTATTTTTAGAGAGAGACAGCATGAGCGGGAGAGGGGCAGAGAGAGAGGAAGACACAGAATGTTAAGCAGGCGCCAGGCTCTGAGCTGTCAGCACAGAGCCCGATGCGGGGCTCGAACCCACAGACTGTGAGATCATGACCTGAGCTGAAGTCGGATGCTTCACTGACTGAGCCACCCAGGCGCCCCGTGCTTTCTTTTTTTAAAAAAAAGAACATGGCTACATGCTGCATGAACACACAGGGCCCCACTGTGTCTTGGATTTTGCAGACTATGTGTGAAATATTTGCCCAATTTACCTGGTAGGTCAAGTTCTAAAAAAATAGTAAGAAAATACAAATGGAAGGAAATATGAATTTGGAAAAATTTCCTAAATTACTGTATGACTTTTGCTACCAGCCCTAGTATTGTAGAGATGAAGGACATCAAAATTTCCCATACTATGCTGAGGGATAACAGTTTTGAATGCTGGTATGTAGATTCGAATCGGAGCTAATTTACAGCCCGGGTGGTGTGGAATCCTGGATACAGAATAGTACAGTATTGCTAATATCAGTTTTTATCTCGTGCAATCTTCAAGTTTTGTTAAATAGGAAATTTAAAAGTTTATGTTATATTAAGAGGTTTTGTATCCCCCTTTTGTTCTTAATATTTTAATTTATTTTTGATAGAGGGGGAGAGAGGGAGAGACAGAGAGAGAGCAGGGGAGGGGCAGAGAGAGAGGGAGACACAGAATCTGAAGCAGGCTCCAGGTCTGAGCTGTCAGCACAGAACCCGATGTGGGGCTCGAACTCACGAACTGTGAGATGATGACCTGGGCTGAAGTCGGACGCTCAACTGCCTGAACCACCCAGGTGCCCTGGTTTTGTTCCCCCTTTTGCCAAAAATTAGCTAGAACTGTATATACGCCAATCTCAGACTTGCCACACGTTGTCTTTTAGGTTTTTAAATGAATTCTCTTTATGGTCTACCTCTTAGGATATTATTAAATTTTAAGTTAATTATAACTAAGAGAGACTTGAGTTCTGGTTTTTTTTTTTTAAGTTTATTTATTTATTTTGAAAGAGAGAGAGAGCCTCGAGCAGGCTCTGCATTGTCAGCACAGAGGCCAACGCAGGGCTCGAACTCACGAACCGTGAGATCATGACCTGAGCTGAAGCCGGGTGCTCAACTGACTGAGCCCCCCCCCCCCCCCC
>NC_043712.1:82177985-82193637 GCF_006229205.1 Suricata suricatta
AAGGAGCCGAGGGCGAAACCAGGTTCCAACTTAGATCCGTCTGATCCCAGACGAGTTCCGAGTCAGGTTCAGCAGACCAGTGAGATGCGTGTCCGTCTCTGCAAACGCAGGCTGCCTTCCTGGAGATGGTCTTTTATGAAGGGTTTAGAACCGGTTCAGAGTTCTTCAGGTGGCTTGTCAGAGCGAGATGCAGGCTGAATGGAGCCACTCACTGTTCCTGCCACCAAAGCCCTACCGGTTAGGCTGGGGGAGACAAGTCCAGAGTCTCCGTAAAATGTTGCCGATGGAATTGAGGACCGTACAGGCTCCCACGCCCAGGAAACGGCAGCCGTTTGTTTCTGGACTTGGAGAGAATCGATGGGCAAACAATCAATATACCCACTTCCAAGTGCATCCGCCCTCCCACCACCCGCCCCTTAACCCGTTGTTACAGTGACTTCACATTTTCAGTGCTGAACCTGCTGTCTGGGAGGCCTGACCTCAGCAGGGGGTCGGGTGGGGGGAATCACTCGGTGACAGCCAGGTTTTCTTCCTGCAAAGATGATGGCTACATGTACAGATTTGGCTACGACTCCATTATGGTCTTTTGTTTTCACTGGAAGTGATTTGTGAGTGAGAGCAAGTGGTGAAGTTACATCCCAGAAGACAAAATTCTCCCAAAGCAGCTTGAAACGCAGTTAAAATTAGCAATCGCGAAAGCCTGGCAGTCTATTCCTCCTGGCGTTCTGCAACTTGCAACACAATCGTGCTTGCTATTAATTATGATCCTGGTTGTGTTGTGTCAAAAGTCCAAAAGAACATGGGGCCAACACTCACCCTGAGCACGTCAAATCCTCCGGCACCCGCGAGGAGCATTTATGTGCCTGTGGATCATCCCTGATGGAGGAGTTTGAATCTCCCAGAGCAAATATCTCAAAGATTGCTAAGAACCAGCCAAGATCTTGATTTGGAGAACCTTTGACTAATGGGAATGGTAATCCAGCAAATTCTGAACCTTGCATTAGAAATGTTCTAGCTTTGCATGAAAAGTGATTTAATCATAGTTTTGTCTGGCTTGAAAAATATGTCAGGTTCCCAGCAATTGTATACAGTTTGAATCCACACCATATATATATGTGGTCATTCTGTTTGCTTGAGGTGTCTGGTGGAGGGCCCCAAAACTCCTTTGACCAAATACCTCTTTTGTTTTTCAGTGCTTTATTTTGTATTTAGGGTTATTTCATCCCAAGGAGTCATCTCCACTAATTAGTTTTATTTATATCTTAATGCATGTGGTCATTAGCAGATTATTTTCCAGTGGATTTAAAACTGAGCTTCCGGGGCACCTGGGTGGCCCAGTCAGTTAGGCATCTGACTTCACCTCAGGCCATGATCTCTCAGTTCATGGGTTCGAGCCCCGCATCGGGCTCTGTGCTGACAGCTCAGAGCCTGGAGCCTGCTTCGGATTCTGTGCCTCCCTCTCTGCCCCTCCCCTGCTCATGCTCTCTTTCGGTCTCAAAAACAAATAAACATTTTTAAAAGTTTTTAATAAAAAATAAATAGAACTGAACTTCTGTCCTCAGACTACATAGATTTTATCCCCTGCTGTCAGAAAACAGACTTCATCGTCTCTAGAACTTTCTTTTCCCTTTTTGGTCTCTGTGCCTTTCCATGTGGTTTAAGGCAGAGGGTAAATATGTGATCCATGACTCCCTGTAATTTTTTTTAAACTACTGCGGCTGAAAACATGATATAGTGAAAAGGTTTTATGCTGGCACAGAGCACATCTTCCGTTAGCATCCTGAACAAATAGGTCACCATGATCTCAGAAAGCCAGTTCTGAAAAGAAAAGGAGAAAAAAGATCCCCATGTACCTGGAACGGCACTCAGCAAAGCACACTGAGTGCTTTCACCGCCCCCCCAAATCTAAACTCTGAACTGTTTCTCGTTGCAGGATTTGACCAGGTGGCTAATCTTGAAATCTAATTTAGGAAGCAAAATGAGCCCTAAAGAACACTGCTTCATTTAATGAAGAGAACCCCCAGAGCCCCTGGTTTCTGCCCCCCATGTGCTGTATGTGGGGAATTGGCTTTTCTCCCCCTCCTCAGGAGGGTACTTACTATTTTTATTAATATGAAAACCAGATCCCTCCATGTTTGGGAATCCGACCCTCACAGTAACTTGATTTCATTAGCTGTCACCACTTAACTGTTTTAAGCCTCTGAAATAAATTGTTGGTGTATTTTCCACCTTAAAAAAAGAACACCATGTAGAAATAATATTTGTATAGCAGGCATTTAGGGGCTATCTTGTAACATGTATATATGGTTTTTCCGTATTTCCCCACAGCCTAAGGCCTTTTTCAAAACTCTGCAGCAATGCTTTCGGGGTAAAGATATTACAAGTGCATAGTATGTGGTTGAGTGGCTGGTTTGGGAGCAGCTGTGGGTGACTTCATGCTCTAAAAGTGAGCGCCATGGTCTGGGGTCTGGGGTCCTGAGTCCTGAGCTAATGCCCGATCCTGGAGCTCCCTTCTGGCACCTGGTGGGGGGGGGGGGGGCGGGGGCGGGGAGCAACCGTCCGCGGGCGCGTGCCTGCTGCTGTTAGGTTTTAGGTTACCACCACCCTTTGAGCCCGGAGCGGAATGTCAGCATGGGGAACAGACTGAGAGCTTTGATGTACATGTGTGTGTATGTGCATATTCATACGTATATGTGTGTATCTGTACATATATAAATACATATACGTGTATACATGTGTATGTGTATATATATATATGTATATATATATACATATACACATGTAATGTATATGGCAGTTTTGTGGCTTCAAGTCTCGCTAACCAGGATAAAAATATTCCATTCACATTGAATGTTTTTACCAGCCAGATCGTGCTCAGGAGCACTCAGAATGGTAAAATGCAGTGGAAATTGATTTCCTTTTTGTTTCCACCCTCTTGGCATAAACAACCACTCTCTCTGATGCCCATTGGCAAAATTGCTTTAAACCATTATAATAATCTCTGGAGGCATGCTCAGGTGTGTGTGTGTATGGGTGGCTGGGTGGGTGGATTTTGAAATATTACTTGGTGTCTGGAATGCCTGAGTGGCTCAGGAGGTTATGCATCTGACTCTCGGGTCAGCTCAGGTCATGATCTCACAGTTCCTGAGTTTGAGCCCTGCCCCAGTCTCTGTGCCAACCGTGTGGAACCTGCTTGGGATTTCTTTTCTCCCTCTCTCTTTCTGTGTCCCTCCCCCGGCTCATTCTTTCCCTCTCAGAAGGAAGGAAGGAAGGAAGGCAGGTTGAAAGGAAGGAAGGAAGGAGAGAGGGAGGGAAGCAAGGAAGGAAGAAAGGAAGGAAGGAGAGACAGAGGGAGGGAGGGAGGGAAGGAAGGAAGGAAGAAGAGAGGGAAGGAAGGGAAGGAAGGGAGGGAAGGGAGGGAAGGAAGGAAGATCTTTGTTGTTTTAAAGCACAGAAATAGGGGCGCCTGGGTGGCTCAGTCGGTGAAGCCTCCGACTTCGGCTCAGGTCAGATCTCACATTTGTGGGTTCGAGTCCCGCATCAGGCTCTGTGCTGACAGCTAGCTCAGAGCCTGGAGCCTGCTCCTGGTTCTGTGTCTCCTTCTCTCTCTGCCCTCCCCCTCTCATGCTCTGTCTCTCTCTGTATCAAAAAGTAAATAAAAACATTAAAAAATTTAAAAAAAAAAATAATAAAATAAAGCACAGAAATAAATCCAGCAACTGTTTCATCAAGGTTTAGGGTAACATGAGGATGTTGGACAATCTGCAAAGGTACCCAGTGATAAGTGTTTATTTAAACCCAGTGATTTGAAACAATGGGTAGTAGACAGTATTCCTTCCTTGATTTGATCAATGTCTCTCTCTTTCTCTTCCTCTCTCTCTCTTTTTAATTGCAAAATGGTCAAAGTTCCTTTCCGCAGAAGTACAAAAACCTCGGGGGATTACCTCACCAATGCCACGAGGAGCCTGTTTCCCGAGGAGGCCAGCCTTTCTGTCTCGCTCCGGGCCATTTTCGGACCGGAGTTAATTGGCGAATTTACTGTTCTCGTACCTGCAGGCACCACCAAGTCTGAGGACCGAGCTGCTCTGCTGAAGAAATTCAACGAACCGGGGTCCCAGTATTTCATCTTCTTGCTGAGCACCCGAGCTGGCGGCCTGGGCTTGAACCTCCAGGCGGCTGACACCGTGGTCATCTTTGACAGCGACTGGAACCCTCACCAGGTCTGTAGTGTCTCTGCCTCGGGCGCCCAGGCCGCCCTTCTGGAATGAGAGGAGCTCAAGGACCGTCGGGGTCAGCATTCACATTTGCGGGAAAGAGCAGATGTCGAAGCAAGCGGGCCGTTCCCCCTTGGGAGAAAGGGGGACATTGCGATGGCCGCTTGCTCGCCTCCCTCTAGAGCCTGGATCGCGAGTCGGCTCACACTCGCCTCCAGTGCACCTTTGGGAAGCTCCAGTTTTGGGGTACAGAAACTCAGGGCGGCTTAGTGTTTGAACCCCACTTCTGAGATTGATATCAGGCAAAGGATGCTTCGTTATAGGACGGATCACTCATCTTCCAGAGTAAAAACAACAACTAGCATTTCTTGGACGCTCCCGAACTCTGCGCCGGCCCGTTTATGTGCATTGTTTCATTCTTTTCTCACAACCTTGTGAGGTTGTAATTATTTTTACTATATGCATCTTCCCAGTCAAGGAAAATGAGTCCCCAGAAGCTTTAAGTAAGGTCCCTAAGATTAGTATATGATAGTTTGTCTTTTAGTCCATGTGTTTTGTTTAAAATCACCATCAAAGTGGGGTGCCCGGGTGGCTCAGTCGGTGAAGCATCCGGCTTTTGGCTCAGGTCATGATCTCGCGGTTTGTGAGAGCTTGGAGCCTGTGTCTCCCTTTCTGTCTGTGCCCTTCCTCTGCTCATACGCTGTCTCTACCTCACAAAAATGAATAAGCGTTAAAAAAATTTTTTTTAAGTATAAAATCAGCATCACAGAATATTCTATGGAGCATGTACTAGTAGGTTCTTTGAATGTAGTGTTACCCCAAGAGGATGGGTCCCTCGTGGCACCCCTGCGGTTCCTACGATACTCGGGGAGAGAGCGCACCTGTCTGTACGGTATTGGGCGGAGTGTTGTTCATCGGATGTGATTCCCATTGGGGCGCGTGTGATTCAAACTAGTTCAAAGGGAAGCGGCACTCTCGTGCATGTGGACCGCACACCACATTAGCCTGGGCTCCTCACTGCACCCTGCTTTCCTCAGCTGCGAATCTGCGGAGCATGACAATGTCACCGGGGCCTGGGGGAGAGCGGGACGAGAAGGCTGACAGCAGTCGTCTGGGCAGGACGTGGAGGTCGGGGTGCACAGAACTATGAGAGAACTTTCAGAACAAAACCTTGCATGCCTGTGTCTCCTGCCCTGCACCACACCCCCAGTTTGGTAGATGCTTCCCAGGGCCCCCCCCCATACATTCGAAGGCTCCCCAAAGATTCTGATGTCATTCGTCTCCGAGCCAAGGAGCACTGACTTCAGGAAGAGACCAGCGGTTCCAAGTCTTGGGGTGGCCACCAGCTTCGGACCACTGCAAGGTTCGCCAGTCATTTACCCCAGCTGAATGCCTTACCGGAAGTTTCTACGGAGGTCTTCTGACCTTGGAGAGGGCTTAGGAGCCACCAGCATGGAGTATATTAGGTCCAAGTCTTCGGGAAATATTTTTATATATTTTTCTATCCCACGTTGCATTTCTGAGTGCAGGTGGAATCCATATTCGTGTGAGAGAACTGCAGTTTCTTCCCTTTTAACCTTGTGAATCACAGTCCGTTCTGCATTTCGAGAGAGGCTGCCAGGCCACAGGCACTGAGCTCCGCTGGGCGTCTAGGGGGAGGAGCGCGTGATGCCTCTCTTCTCAGACTTTAGATCACGGCTGACTGTGTCTTTATGGAGAGATGATACCCTGTCTGTAGGTGAATGGAGAGTCCACTAGATTTTATCCTGGGGACAAGCACATCTGTGGTCTCCCAGCTGACCACATTGACTGGCACCGGGCAGATGCTAAGAGCCAAAGGAATTCGAGGTGTCTAGAAATGCTACGCTACCAGGGAGAGGGTGCTGGGACTTCCATGCCTCCCCGCCTTTCTCTGTCTTGTCTACCCCTCTATTTCTTTTTTTTTTTTTAATGTTTTTAATTTATTTTTGAGAGACAGAGAGAGACAGCGTGAACAGGGGAAGGTCAGAGAGAGAGGGAGACACAGAATCCGAAGCAGGCACCAGGCTCTGAACTGTTAGCACAGAGCCCAATGCAGGGCTCGAACCCACGAACCGTGGGATCACGACCTGAGCTGAAGTCGGATGCTTAACCGACTGAGCCACCCAGGCACCACGCCTCTGTCTATTTCTGTCTCTTGTCTTTATCTCTGCATCTCTCTCTCTCTCTCTCTCTCTCTCTCTCTCTCTTTCTCTCTCTCTCTCTCTCTCTCTCTCTCTCACACACACACACACACACACACGTACACACACACACTTTTAAACCAGTAACTAAAAGTAGAACTCCAGAATCAAGTAAATTGCATGAGCAGCTCACTCACGTTTCGCTGTATTTGAGCTAATCTCCCAAATGTCCTCTGGTCTGATTCGACCCAGAGTCTGGCACTGGGACATCCATTTCTCCAAATATTTTGCACATTCACTGTCACCTGATTTGGTCAACCAGGCTGGCTACATTTTTCATGGCTGTCGCTTAAACATGGCCATGACTTTGGGCAAACTTTTTTTTTCCATTTTCAGAAGTCAGTGACCTTAGAGTGATAGAGTAAGTACTGAATTTTCATCTAAAATGTAAGAAGGCCAACTTCCGTGAAGCACGACCCCACTGGGTGCAATGAGGCAGTCCGCAAACGTCAGTTCGTACCTGATCCTCAAAATACTCCACATGTGAGGAGGCCTGTCAGCAGTGACTCTCCATGTCTGCCTGGGTGTGAATTCTGGCTTTGGGCTCTTTCTACCCTATAAGCCTGCATAAATATTGCACGGTTCCCAAAATGAAGGTTGTGGGGCTCCATTTACCTTGTTGGTTTCAGAGTGCAGTGGGGGAAAAAAAGTATGATAATTCTTAGTCAGTTGACTCAAAATTAAGGCCTATTGATGAAATCCCAGGTCCGTTTGCAAAGGCTGACAGATTGAAGATGGAGGCGGAGAAGCTGCTGCTGGGAGGCCCTCTCTAGAAGTAGGGACAGCACACACACGTGTGGAATTAGCCGTACACTCCCTCGGGGTTGCCAAAACCCTCATTCCCAAACCACGGGTCAGAAACGTGGCTTGTGTTCTTACTGTTAGCCCGTGGATTTTGAACTGCGTTGTCACCACAGAATGACTTTGGAGGTCCTCTCCTTGGGCTAGGTTCTTGTCTTCAGATAGCACCACACCTAATTAGTGTGGCCAAGTGTCAGGCCACTCAGATCTCAGAAGTACTGAAGGGTCCCTTCAGTGACAAAATCATGTATTTCTTTGTCATAGTATCCCCTGCCCCCCATGCCGCACTTTAGCTTAGAGACTCAGAGGCTTACATTCTATAAAGTTCTTTAGCCTAGGAAAGCCTGGGTGGCTCAGTCGGTTAAGCATCTGACTTTGGCTCAGGTCATGATCTCACAGTTTGTAGGGTTCGAGCCCTGCATCAGGCTCTGTGCTGACAGTTCAGAGCCCGGAGCCTGCTTCAGATTCTGTGTCTCCCTCTCTCTCTGCCCCTCCCCTGCTCACTCTCTCTCTCTCTCTCTCTCAAATATAAATAAACATTAAAAATTTTTTTTAAAAACTTCAGCCTCAAAATAATAATTTTGGCCATTTTCCAAGCAGTTTACTTTTTTAAATAATTTTTCTAACTTTTAAAAAAGTGTTTATTGACTTTTGAGAGAGAAAGTGTGAGTGGAGGGGGCAGAGAGCGAAGGGGACGGAGATCCTAAGTGGCTCTTTGCTGACGGCAGAGTTGCTCAGTGTTTGCTCTTGGCCGAGACGATCTAGAATATTTACTAGTAACACTGACTGGTGGGCCCATTCGGGAGAGGGTTCACTGACCCCTGTTCTAGAAACAATCCAGAGGCGCGGACAGCATACACCTCGCCGTTTTGAATCCTGCCTCGCCGCGCTCATAAGCATTTGTCGAGAAAGACAGTTGAACTAAAGAGCCTGAAAATGAAGTTTAGAGTTCTGCCCCCATCCCAGCCTCGGCTGCACCTCCACCTCACGTTCTCCTGATCTGGGCACAGTCTAATTTGGATGGGTCCCAGTGGTGTCCGTGTTTCAGCTGTCCGATACTCATATGATTCGGGCATCTTCTGAGGAACCACATTTGCCTCACGAGTCGTTAAATTGTAGAGGTCCCTGCAGCAAAGACGGGCCTCCTGGACAGATGTGGGCCTGTGGTCATCTTGTGCCACGTGCATGACCAGGAACCCCGCCTGGCTTCCCATCGTGGAACATCAGCTCTGTGCAAAACGGCGCCGGGGATGCCGGATACGGGGGTTTTATTTAAAGATTTCGTTAAAACCGTTTTCTTCTTGTAAGAGTCACATAGGTATAAAGCAGGAAAAAAAATTGTTAAATCACTTGAAAGTAAAATGAGGGAAATTTAACAATGACTTTACTCTTTGTTACTTGGAAGTGTAAATACCGGTGATGTGTCCTTCCTTTTTCTTGGTTTACGTAAATACGTGCATGACAGATGTGTAGGTGAATACTTACATGTAACATGTAGTTTTTACTTGGTACTGCTTTGTGCCATTAGATCTATAATTAATTTTTTGGTACTTTGCACGTAGTATATGGTACATACATTCAAAGACTAATTTTAAGCAATCTGTTATTGTATGTTGATTTAGTTCTGCTTGAAAAAACGAAAAACAAAGAACAGGGGCACCTGGGTGCCTCAGTCAGTTAAGCATTGAACTTCGGCTCAGGTCATGATCTCACAGTTTGTGGGTTCGAGCCCCGCATCAGGCTCTGTGCTGACAGCTCAGAGCCTGGAGCCTGCTTCTGATTCTGTGTCTGTCTCAGCCCTTCCCCTGCTCGTGCACTGTCTCTCTCTTTCTCTCTCTCTCTCTTTCAAATATAAACATAAAAATTTTTTTAAACATCGTAAATATATATAATGCTGAGAGGTGCACCCTTCTTTGTAAATCTTCGTGCATATCCATGACTATTCTTGTAGGATAAATTACCAGAAGTAAAATCTCAAGAGTCAGGGACCATACCCAGTTTTAACACATTTGAAACTTGGTTCCGGATTTCTTTCCCCCAAAACTTGGACCAATTTAGTCTTATACCAGCAATTCTTTTTATTCCCCAGACTAAAGATGGAGTCTTTGGCAGAATTAGATGTCTGGAGATCTGCCCCCTGACAAGTCCCTGTCTGTATGGTGTGTGTGTGTGTGTGTGTGTGTGTGTGTGTGTGTGTGTGTGTGTGTGATATATGTATGTATAATTCATGGGTGTTTTAAAAATCATCTCTAATGCTTTATACCAGCGTCCAGTGTTTCTTGTGATTTAAGATTAGTTGAAGATAATATCAAAGTCATAATTCTGACATCAAATTTAATGGGGTTTTTTGTTTTGTTTTTAGGTTAGGGACAAATTTTTTTTTAATTTTTTTAATGTTTTTATTTATTATTGAGAGACAGAGCGTGAGCAGGGGAGGGGCAGAGAGAAGAGGACACACAGAATCCGAGGCAGGCTCCAGGCTCCGAGCTGTCAGCACAGAGCCCAACGTGGAGCTCCAACTCTCAACTGTGAGATCATGACCTGAGCTGAAGTCGGACCCTTAACCCAGGTGTCCCAAGTTAGGGACAAATTCTGATGGTGAACCTAGAGACAGGTGAAAACACCTCAATGGCCTGCATTTCAAAACCTGATAGGTATTTTCGGTTGGCGTGGCCGATCTCAGCCCAGGTTTCCTCAATTAGGGACAAACTTGAAGTTTCCAGAGAAGGTGGCTTGCCTATGTTAAAAATGAAAGCAGAATCTCTTCCCTGGCATGGGTGGGTTCAATAACCCTCTGTACTCCCTGTCTCTCGGGGGGCGATGCGCTTGCTGGGCCGAGGCAGGCGTGCCGGCCCTCAGCGTGTGGTTCTTCTCCCGCACAGGATCTGCAGGCGCAGGACCGGGCTCACCGCATCGGCCAGCAGAACGAGGTCCGGGTGCTGAGGCTGTGCACCGTCAACAGCGTGGAGGAGAAGATTCTCGCGGCTGCCAAGTACAAGCTGAACGTGGACCAGAAGGTGATCCAGGCGGGCATGTTTGATCAGAAGTCTTCGAGCCACGAGCGGAGGGCGTTCCTGCAGGCCATCCTGGAGCACGAAGAGGAAAACGAGGTATGACAGAAAGCCGCGTTGATGAAATCACACGGCGACCTTTTGTCTCGCTAGGATTAAGAACGGCCTGTTTGCTCTTCAAATAATTCGCTGGGCTGGCGTTGATGAGAATGAATGAATTAGCTGCCTGTCTCACATCCCAAGCACGGAAAACCTCGGAACATCATCCAGACCAGTGTCTTAGAGGCATTTGCTAGAGGCACCTCAAGGCTCAGCCAGGGCACGCCCCCCAACACCCCCCTCCCCCATGCAGCCAGCGGGCTTGACTGTATTGCAAATCCTGCCTCCTGTAGAGAAGATGCAGAACTGCACAGGGGCCCCCAGTGCAGGACACAATCAGCCGGAAGGAAGGGTCCCACCGTGCCTGGTCTCCGTGCCACCCCCCTACCCAGGCCCTCTGTGTCTTTACCCTTTTGGTTAAGCTCTTCAGTGTGTTTTCGGGACAAGCCCTCACAACCATCTGAGCGTGTTGTCATGTACACATACTTGGAAAGCAGGACCTTGACCTCCAGTTCAAATTTTTCTGTAAAAGCTGACCAAAGGCTAGGAAAATGACCGGCTTAAAAAAAAAAAATCTCTTTACTTGGCAAGATTGTTCAAAGAACACATTCCTTACGTTTCTCTAAGGGGGTCTTTTTTTTTTCTAATATTTTTAAAGTTTATTCATACACTTAGAGAGAGCAAGAGTGCGTGAGCACATGAGTCAGGGAAGGGCAGAGAGAGAAGGAGAGAGAATGCCAGACTCCACGGACTCCACAGAGCTCGATGTGGGGCTTGAACTCACACACTGTGAGATCGTGACCTGAGCCAAAGCCGGATGCACAACCCTCTGAGGCACCCAGATGCCCCTCTAAGGGGGTCTTTAGGTAGTCACCTGTGCTTTTTGTAGATTGCTGGTTTATCTAATTCTATATTTAGTTTTCAACCTGAATAGATTTGAAAGAGATCACAAGACATAGTTCTAATGTAGTATAGAAAAGTGTGCAAAATACCAGCACCAATCTTTACCATAAAATTGCCTTGAGATGGACAGATTTAGTTTGATGTCCCCATATTTGTACACTGAGGAGTGGGTTTGCATTAACATAATCATGTTATATGCAAAATGAATACTCTTTTCATTGCATATACTAGATATAGTTTGACTTTGCCTTATGTAGGGCATATGCTTTTGAAGTTGTCTATAAATTATAAACCAAATTCTTTTAAAAGTCTCGTGTGCTTTTTTTCTCTGAAATGAGTCTAAATATGAAGTAGATCTTGATATTTCAGTGAAACCTGAAATGAATCTTTTTGCAAACTGAAGAGACCTTTTGTACTGTGCTTCTTCCTAACTTATCGGTGGGTTTTGGAAGGCTCTGGAAGTCAGCACTTACACGTGGCTTAATAGAATTAAAAGGATTTATGTTAGGTACTTTTTCCCCTGAGTTTCCTCACTTAAGTCTTACAGCTTCTCTGCAAACTAAATACCACACCCATTTTACAGATGAGGTCATTGAGGTGGCGGGGAGGAGACCTTAAGTAACTTGTTTCTTTTAAAAAAAATTTTTTAACGTTTTTTATTTATTTTTGAGAGACAGAAAGAGACAGTGCAAGCAGGGGAGGGTCAGGGAGAGGGGGAGACACAGAATCTGAAGCTAGCCCTCTGAGCTAGCTGTCAGCACAGAGCCCGACACAGGGCTCGACCCCACGAACTGTGAGAGCATGACCTGAGCTGAAGCTGGACGCTTAACCGACTGAGCCACCCAGGCGCCCCGAGTAACTTGTTTCAAAAGTAAGGAATCGAGATAACGCCCCCCAACACAAAAACGGTATCTTTGACAGTGTACCGTGTGTCCTTTCTAAACAGATTTTGCTCTGGGAAGATGGGTTTGAGGGGCTCGCAAAATAGTGATGGCAGAGGCTCCCCCAGTGACCCTTCTCTCTTTTTCGGGGCTTGAGAAGTGAGGCCCTGTGGTCCCCAGGACAGACGCACGGGGCTCCTTTATCCTGCGCCCCGGCCGTCCACTCTCTCCCTAACGCCTGTCAAATCCTTCTGTTCTTCACCCCAGGAGGAAGACGAGGTGCCGGACGACGAGACCCTCAACCAAATGATTGCTCGACGAGAGGAAGAATTTGACCTTTTTATGGTAATGGCCTAGAAAACCGCGCACCTGGGTCGATTCAGGCGCCCCGGCGGGATCTCCTTCGCTCTTGGCGAGGGCCTGGGCCTTTCTTTCAGTTCAGAGGCTGCACGCCGGCTGGGTTTCGCCTGCAGACATATTTTGTTTGGCCCACGCGGTGTGTTTTTTAAAAAATTCCACGTTCGTTGCCAACATGAAAAGAATCCTGATTTCTGGCTTCTCTTGGAAAGCAAGAGTCGGCAGTACCCGACCCGCATGTCCTGGGGAAGCAGTGGGCCCGGGCCTCGCAGCGCTGCACCCTCTGGACAGGCCAAGTGGCCCTCAGCTTTGCAGATCCCTGGCCCCGCCCCCACCCTCGTTCCCAGCTCATTTGTAATTTCAGGCCTGCGTCATTCAGGACACCTGCCCTGTCCCTTTATAATCAAGTCTCTCCTTCTCCTTACTGGATCAAGGCAGGCAGGCTCCCCACATGGGGCGGGCAGACAGCTCCCAACCAACATGGTCTCGGCCCTCCGTTATGTTGAGGAGAGCCTGCTTCAGCAGGCAGGAACCTTCCAGATGCACCTGAAGGTGTAGCCTTCACTGAAAGATCAGCATTGGTTGGATTTCAGGGATCTGGGAGGATAGAAAGGCACCTTGATCTTTAAGGACTTAACAGCCCTGGTTTCAGCCTTGACGGCCCGTGCTACGTAGTCATGCGTGATTGTGCTGAAATTAGCGTTTGATTTACGTGTGTGGCCGGCCCCAAGGTCAGTACGGGCAGAAGCAGCCCCTCAGAAGCGCTGTTTTCCTGCCCTCTTCAGGCATGCGCTGTCACTCTTTCATCTCCCGCTGCACCCCCAACGCTCAGAACGGTTTCTGGCACGTGGTACTTGCTTAGCAAATCTTGAGCAAACGAATGGCATCCTTCGCAAGTTTAGGCCCCGCGAAGATGTCGGCGCGGATCAGGACAGGTGAAGTTGCCAGGCTCCTTCCAGTGCCACCAGGCATCTTGATCTTTCTGACATGCAGCCTGACCGCGGAATGAGTGAGGGAGTGTGACCTGTGACCTGGCTGTTGGGAATGCTGCAGGGCCCCCGAGTCCACACGGCCCACAGCTCTGCATGCCCTCGGGTGCCAGGCCGGCAGTCTGCCCAGGCGGAACAAGCCAGTCGGGGCGGGTGAGTGCTGGGGCCCGCGAGCCGCCTGGTCTCAGGCAGTCAGAACCACAAGGCCCCAGCTAGCCAGGAATTCCAGATTTTCAAGAGAAGCTGGAAATCCAGGTGTTTCCTGGGCAATCTCTGGATTTCAAAATGTTTGGGGCTAAATTCAGTTTTTTTTTTTTATTATCTCATACTGCAGGCCAGACGAAACAGGACTCTGGGCCAGATAGGACCCACAGGATTTGCCTTCTCTGTCTTTTTAGCCCAGACGGTCAGAGAAGGGAGCTCCGGCTGTGTGGAGGCTTACATTATTTTTTGCGAGTTTCGTCTAGGGAACAGCGGTTGTGTCCACACATAATGATTCAGGATAAAAGACATTTAATTCTTTCGCAGGGAAGTTTTAGGGAGCCGCGGGAATAGCTCCTAACCTGGGCTGGGCCCCCCTCCCATGCCCCTTGCTAAGTGAACCACCTTCCTCAGGGAAGGCATTTTCGGATAGAAATGATGCAACACTGCCATGTCACGGCGTGGCCGGTGCACGGTGCTCCTCGGGCCTAAATCTCTTTAACTCAGACTGTGGGTCCCCCTTTGTAGTCTGTGCTCTACTCAGGGGCCGTAGAGGCACACAGAGGACCCAGGCGTCTCTTCTCTCCTTGAGGAGCTTATTAAAATGCAGATTTCTGGGGGTCACCAGGGCAAGCGGTCCTCAGCGGCCTGGCTGCTCCCTGATTGGCAATAATCGAGCGCTGCTGTGGCCTCAGAGACTCCTGAGGCCCAGAAAGCGTAAGCTGCCCGTCATTGTACAAATTAGATTAGGCCCCCAGATGGGAGATTTTTCCATCAGCAGCCTCAAAGCGAGGGGAAGAGAGTACATCTCTTTTTTGACTTTCGGGCTGGGTATTTGTAAAAACTGAAAGCTTCAGGAAAAAAAAAAAAAGAATGTCTGGCCAAGGTCCAGCTTTCTTTTAATTTGGGAATGTTTTATCATGCAAAGCAGAGGCTTCGAGCAAGTGAAGCTGCCTGGCCAGGGAACACTGTTTCCTCGGCATCATCGTGATCTGGGGACTGTTCTGCTTGTTCATGGTTACCTTCTCATTTTTAGATGATACAAGTTTTTGGTTTGGTTTGGTTTTTTTAAAAACCTAAGCAGCAGGCTGCCTTTGGCCCATTTTCTGTGCATTAGCACCTCCACCAGGGGGCCGGAAATCAGATCTGAGTCCCGGCCAGCTACTCCTGATGCAAAAGTTCTGTGAGACAGAAGAATGGAATGCGAGCTAGATTGGATCTCAGATTGTTAACCTTTTTATCCCTTATTATTTAAAAGCTAGTTCTCTATGTAAAAATTAATATAAGCTTATCATTTGATTTATCATGGACATTGTAGTTAAATGACACGCAGTAAACAGATGAAGCTAGTCTCTTTAAAATGAAACCTTCTCTTTACATATATTTCTTGTTTTCGCCTAAAAATAGGACGTCAGAAACAGTGATCTGCCATGATTACCTATGAATTTTACTTAAAAACATCTTTGACACATCAAGATACAAATATGAAATACTCTGATAACATACAAGCATGAAACTTTAAGAAGTACTTTTTAAAAATAATTGTTAGCACAACTTTTATCATCAGATCGTAAAACAAATATATTCATATGGTATCCGAATAGTATATTAGACTTACTTGAATATCAACTTTCAGATCTTTGTACAGGTTTTCTGCAAATAGAAATCTTTGGGAAGAGATGGGAAACATCAGAACTTTATTAAAAAGTGCATCAACGCTGGGCACCTGGGGGGCTCAGTCAGTTAAGCGTCTGACTCTAGATTTCAGCTCAAGTCATGATCTCAGGGTTCGTGAGTTCAAGCCCCATTTTGGACAATGCAGAGCCTGCTTAGGATTCTCTCTCTCTCTCTCTCTCTCTCTCTCTCTCTCTCTCTCTCTCCCCCCCTCTCCCTCTCCCCTCTCCCTCCCTCCCTCCCTCTCTCTCTCTCCCCAGCCCCCTCTCTCCTCTCTCTGCCTGTACCTGGAGCATGCTC
>NC_043712.1:82193737-82216398 GCF_006229205.1 Suricata suricatta
ACATTGAATCTCTAGTTCAGTACCTGATAGAACAGAAGGAAGAGGGGGAAAGGTAAATGATTTAATGGTTAATGGTCTGTTTGTCAAAATCGTACATCTGGCTAGCTATATATAATATATATGTATATATCATAGGCAGCAATTTAGTGGAGATCTTATTTGTTTTTTTTGTTTGTTTTTTAAGCTCTCAGATTGTTTACTTCTAGATTAAAGCCAAGTGTGCAGCACTCAATTTACCTATAAGTGCACAGGGTTCTTAAAAAAACAAAGCAAGAAGTGGGAAAGTAGGCATTTGACAGTGATGAAAATATATAAAAGGGAGACATTTCACTTAAAACTTGATCATTTGAGGTTATGTTGCATCTGAGGTTTTCTCCGGTGCTATAGTATTTTCATAAGAGCTAAACGTTTTAGAAGTGAAAGAGTTGAACATTCATCTCACAGAGCCCATGGTGGGCCGAAAATCCAATACATTCATGGCTGAATGACTAATCAAGCCATTTATGTGCCCACATGTCCAAGTCCAAGGGTGGTCACTCGTCAGCGATGCTTGGGTTGCGGACCTTTTTTTCCCCCCCTCTGATTGTTTAATTAAAAGCTTGAGTCCTACTGAGTCCGAGGAGGTGTTCCTAACGAAGCTCCTCTTGTATATGCCGGCGCAGCAGCAAACTGTAGCTCCAGGGCTCATATTTCTTAAATACGCCCCCAATTGGAATTTTCCCACTGTTACTTAAAGGGTAGCTTTCGCACACACCCAGATGGAGTAAAGGGATTTGTGAAGAGCATATTTCAAATGCATGAATTTCAAAGATGGGGTACAGAAGGAGGGAAGAGGTTTTACCTTGCAGAGTCTCTGCCGGGGCAGTGTGCATGGGGAAGGAGCCAGAGCAGGGCAGCCAGGATGGAGACTCTAGGGGAAAAGCAGAAAGGGACCCGGAAGCCATAGGAGGAGGTGACTCCTCAAAGTTTGTTTTAAATGTTTTTTAACTTAAAAAAAGAGCCCCCCCCACTTCCCATTGGTGAACCTTGTGCTTACCACCCGCAGCGCATGGACATGGACCGGCGGAGGGAGGACGCCAGGAACCCCAAGCGCAAGCCCCGCCTGATGGAGGAGGACGAGCTGCCCTCCTGGATCATTAAGGACGACGCCGAGGTTGAGCGGCTCACGTGCGAGGAGGAGGAGGAGAAGATCTTCGGCCGGGGGTCCCGCCAGCGCCGGGACGTGGACTACAGCGACGCCCTCACGGAGAAGCAGTGGCTGAGGGTAGGCCTGGCTCTCTTACCTCTTCGTGCAGGTGGCTGCTCTCGTCGGCTCGGGAAGCGGGGGGCCCAGGGGCGATTTGCCCGTGACAGCAGAGCTCGGGGAAGGTCATTCCGCTGTTGCTTGGACGCTTTGCATTTCAAGGCAGTGCCTGGAAATAGATGACCAGTGTTTCGCTAGAGCCGAATTGGCCATTGGAAGCAGTGAGGTCCGTTCGTGTTTTATGGTCTGTGGCCCGGGCAGGCCTCACCTCGGAGTTAGAATTCTAATGTGGAAAGGGGCCTTAGAGGTCTTTTCACTGTTCCCCCTCAATTTCGTGGTCTTCAGGTAGAGTTTTACTTTTCCAAGGTCTGCAGAGAGAGTTCGGAGACAGTGGTGTTTTCTGGCCGCATTGTGAGTTTCCTAGACCCAAAAACTGGAGCTGGAAGGTGTCTTTGGAGTCTCTTGGTTTTAGAGACAAAGCAGTTGTGGTGGCCCAAGGAAGTTAGAGCTAGAAGGTCTCTCGGTGTTCTCTTGGTTTCATAGACAAAGCGGTTGTGGCCCAGAGAGGTTGAGTGACTATACGGGATCACACAGCCAGCTAGAAATAAGAATCTGCGAGTGCTGAACCATTTGCGTGCTCAGTTTTGGGTAATCTGATCTGTCCCACTGCAAACACACACTGATGCTCGGAAATGTTATTCTGTAGTTTGGGGAATTCCCCACCCACTTTGGAAAATGTTGATTTCTCATTTCGAGTGGGGAAGGAAATCTCAGGTTGTTGCCTGGGGAGCAGAGAAATCCCACAGGGCACCTAGGAGTGACCTTGTGTGAATGCCGAGGCCGGTGGGAATCTTCGCTTTGAAGGTTTGGCCCTGCTTTCCGTCCCAGGGAGCAGCCTGGGCACCTGCCTTGATGACAAACTAGGATCCACGTCCCAGGCTGGACCAGTACATGCGGGCTGGAAAGAGTCAGCACCGCTGGGCGAAAACCAAACAAAATAGAAGCTGTTGTTGTGAGTTGTTCATTTCATCGAAAGGGAATGCGGTTCCCGAGCTTGGTAAAACGTGGCTTTTAGGACCCAGGACACAAATAAGGTAGGTGGGTAGGAAGGCGATTGGAAGTATTTTGAGATTGGGTATCAGAGGCCAGTGGGTCTTGGCATCACTTGAGATGTGATTGACTCAGGATGCTGTAGGATGAAGGAGACGTGACCTGAATTCTGAAAAGACTGAAAAAGAGAGAGACTAAGAAGGCATTGCTCGTACTTATGGTCGAACGATGGCATGTGAAATGTAACTTCCTGTGTGTATTGTCCCACCCGGACGTTCCAGTGGCCCCAGATCATGGCGTTAGTGGTTTCTTTTGTTTTCGTTCTTGTGAGGCAGGAGTTGTTTAATTAAGACCCGTTCTATAATGTGGAGAGTTCTGTGTTTGTTGCATAACCGTTTCTGAGTTCAGGAAACGTCTCTTCCCTTTCTCCTTCATTTAGGCAATAAACTAAGTATCCGGAGTCCTATTACAGATGAGATGAGGTGACAGCCCAGGCCAACATTGAAAGTCAGTCTTTATATGTAGAATCTCGAGGTGTGACAAGCAAAATAACCTTGTGTATTGGGGCAAGAATCTGGCTGAACTTAATCATTGGTGGGGGGCGCATGGGTGGTTCAGTATGTTGAGCATCCTACTCTTGATGTTGGCTCAGCTCATGAACTCACAATTTGCAGGTTCAAGCCCTGCATCAGGCTCTGTGCTGAGTGCAGAACCTGCTAAAGATTCTCTCCCTCCCCCCCCCCCCTCTCAAATAAATGAATAAATAAATAATCATTGGAAAATGCTCTTACAAAAAAGATAACATTATGGATCTTAGGAGGTTTTCAACTTTAGAGTGCCTCATTTTTTCTTTTTCATTCCGTTCATATCACCAATGAATAACACAGTGCCTGGCACACAGTAGGAACTTAGGGAGGTTTGTGAAATGAAATTACAACCTTGTAAGAGCAAAGTAGAAATTGACTCACTTACCATAATGTTAGAATAGCCTTTCTCTTTCTAGTGCTCCAGTAGACTTTCTTTGACCTATAACACACGCGTCTAAAAGTGGAAAACTAGTTTGCTTTTCAAAACTACACTGTGGAATTCATGTTTATGATGCTCACGCTGAGGGGTCTTGCAAGATACCAGATCACCCAGGAAAGACAAAAGCATTCTCGGCACAGCTGTATTGTAATAAGCCTTTTTGTGAATCGCTCTTTTGGAAGTTGTATGTTTACGTTTGGTAGCAGCTAGCAACTTGCTTTCAACCCGGACAAGCAGTTAATGCACCAGGGCCCATCATCTCCACATTCAAAACAGATACTTCCTGTGCTTTGTTTTCTTGGCACCAGCAGCAATCCTGGTTCATATCAGCCCACTAAGCTTTTCCGATAAGAACCTTGTATTCAAGGGGTTTTCACGAGCCTGGTGGTGAGGGGATGTTCTCCACCAGCTTAGAATCGAATGCAGTGAATGGGCCCAGCCAACACAGCCTTGAAAGGGCATGTGGCAAAGACCGTCTGTAAGCAATGCTGAAACAGGGCTAAGACACTTCTTCTTTGTCCTGGCAGTGCTGTCCAAAGCCTGCTTGGCGGGGGCACATAGAATCCCAGAGCCAGCAGGCCCTGAGTGGAGCAGCTGCTCATCCCGTGCTGGAACCGCATTCTCCACGGTCCCCTCTCAAGGAACCGCTCAGCCTCTCTGTCTACATAGCCCCTCCAGGTCATGGTCAACCCTGATTGTTGGTTCTTTCCCCACCTTGGAACAGAATCCTCTTTCCTTGTAGCTGCTCCTCCCTGGCCTTGATTCTATCTCCTTGGTCCGGAATGAACTCGCCCCTGCCCCCCACCCTGCTCGCTCTTTGGAAGCTTTCTCATCCTTCAAGGCCCAGCTGCCTTGGCCGCCACATCTGTGGCACCTTCACAAATACCCAGTAATTGAACTTTCCCCTGTGTTCTCACATGCCTTTGCCTGTTCTTCTGTCACAGCTCCAATCCAGTTTCCTTGCGTTCTTGCTAGCTGCCGACATGCCTGCTGTCTTCATCGTGGGTAAGGTGGGTCTTGCTACAGCTTAGGAATCCCACGTGTAAATAGTAAGCACCCATGGAGTGCCACCTTGAATGAGGACCAGATTGGTGTGGGAGAGTAGAGCCTAGGGTCAAGTTCACGGCTGCAACAGCTGGACCTCACCAAGCCCCATTCATGGGCCTGTTCAAAAAACTAAGTAGAATTTTGTCTCTCAGGAAAGCCCTAGGGGAGTCTGGCCTATTCAAGGACCCAGGCTGACCGAACCTCCGCCGGCTTGTCCGTCTGCGTCCCAGTGAGCTGGGAGCGGGGGAGACCGCACCCAGTGGTGGGTGTGGGGTTTGGTCAGGCCAGGCCTGCATGCTTCTCTATCATTTCCGCTCAGACTCCATCGGCGGGAAGTCGGTCGCGTGGCCACACCAGCCGTAAAGGACTCTGGGAAATGTGGCCTGGCTGCCAGCCCAGGAAAATAAGATTTTGGTGACTGGCTAGCAGAACACGTAGGTTAAATTTAAGTGATACGGCCACTGTCTTTGACAATTTTATTACGGTTTTATCACAAACAGGTTTTATTTTATAATCATATTATGCTAAAAATTCCCACAGTGACCTTTAGACAATCTGTTGAGTTGGAAGGTTTCTGTATTCATAATGTTGTTTTAAATGAGAAGGATCACAATTCCAAACACAGCTCCATTAAAAAAAGAAACAAACGTTTTTTGCAAGTTGTTCTGACATCCCTGTTTCCATGGAGGGAAACTTAGATTTCTTGGGCATTAGCCCATGCTGAGCTGACTCGTCTTTTTTTGGGTAGTCGGATCAACACGCCTGTACCCCATGGGCTGTTTCTCTCCTCTTCCTGGGCGCCTGCTGTCCCATCTTCTTCTCAAGTGGCATCTGGAAAAAGGCACAAGTCAACATTTCATCATGGCCTTGGGGACTGGTGCCAGGTTCTGTCCTGTGCGCCCCTGCTGGGCTCTGTGCAGGGCTGCCGCATGCCCCGTCCGTCCCCGGACGCCCTGATGGGCCATTGGTTCCCGTCCCTTGGTCCCTTGGGAGACTTCCGTGATCTGTGCTATTTAAGCCTGGGGTCCCAACATCGAGGGGGGTGGTCAGCCCTCCTGCACTCTGAAGTCGCCTGAGGACTGCGGTCTCTCTGGTGTTGCCAGGTGTCCCTCCTCGGCTCTCTCGTGCCCCAGTGGAGCATCTGCAAAGTCTTGGCTGCTTTCTTCCCACCGTGCAGAATTCGAGACAGCCCAGCCCCGTTTCTTAACAAGGCACAGTCCCCTCCTCGGGGGGTTGTTAGGACTGAAGCTTCTAGAATCTGATGGGTGGGTGGGGCTGAGGGAGATTTTTAAAACCAGCAAGACAGGCAGGGCCCCGGGGTGGCTCAGACAGCTCAGCTCTCCACTTCAGCTCAGATCATGATCTCCCAGTTCAGCAGTTCGAGCCCTGTGTCGGGCTCTGCTGACTGCTCAGAGCCTGGAGCCTGCTTCGGAATCTGTGTGTGTGTCTCTCTCTCTCTCTCTCTCTCTCTCTCTCTCGCTCTCTCTCTGCCCTCCCCCCCCCCCGACCCCGGTCAAGCTCTGTCTCTCTCAAAAAATGCTAAAAAAAAAAAAAAAAAAATTAAAAAAATAAAACAAGTGAGACAAAAATGTCTCACTTGGGCACATTGAATCTGACCCTGTGAACACCTTGTAAAGGACCCTCCCAGAACCTTGGAAGGAGCTGAAAAATTTTAACTCTGGGCACTATTGGGGCGTCCTTCCTCTTCTTCTTGTGCCCACCCCACATGCACCCCAAGTTGGGACCCTCATGGGCGAACATTCCATTTCAACCCCACCCAGGTTCCCGTCTGTCACCACCTACCCAGCACTGGCACAGACCCCACACGTTAAAGGACTCAGCCCCCAACAAGACGCCGCCTCCCTCACCCACCAACCACACTTTCGGGGGCCCCCCAGGCCACCTGCACTTCGTTCTGACTGACTGGCTATAACTTCAGGGGCTCTCATGACCCCCGCTGCTTCAGTGATTTTCTCTGATGATGACTGGAACTCAGAAAAGCACCGCTTTGTGATCCCAGTTACAGTACAGAAGCCACAAGTCAGGAGGACCGGCCAATGAAGAGATGCGGTGGGTGAGGTCTGAGAAGGGGACACAGAGTTTCCCCCGCCCTCTCCTCAGTGAGTCAGGGCACCCATCGGTGTGTGCACCAGGCCTCCCCGGAGCTGCAGCGTCCAGAGTTTTTATGGGGGGCTCATTACTACAGGGACGCGAATAATCAAAGCCATGAGCTGGGCGATTGGACCCCCTCTCCAGGGCCCCACCCCTCCCAGGCTGGCCTGCCCAACAGCCCAACCATCTAATCCAGTGGTTGGCCCTTCTGGTGACTGTCCTGATCCTGAAGCCCGCGAGGGGCCCTCCCTGGGTCACCTCGTTAGCATAACAAAGACACCGCTACCACTCAGGAAATTCCTGGGGCTTTAGAAGCTCTGTGCCAGCAACCCAGGACAAAGACCAGACACACTTTATATGACAGGTGGCAATATCCTCAGGCCTGACCTTTTGCCTCTCTTCCACTTTCCTCCCTTTCTGGCCAAGAAACAAGGCGTTGTGCCCTGCCTTCCCATCCTGTATGTCACAACCTTGCATCCACACATGGCCCGGCCATGCGGTTCGGCGCCACGGCTCCTGGAAGTTCTGCGGGTCCCTGTCCACGAGGGCAGCTCTTGATGGCAAAGAGCCTTTGGAATTGAGGAGACCCCCTTCCCGCAACAAATCCTGATTCAGCCTGCTGTTCCGATGGTGGGCTCACAAGTCCATTTTTGGAAGTCCCTGGTATCCTTTGGGGTTCTTTTCTTTGCATACCAACATTATCCTAATCCTTCTGAAAGCAGCGGGGCGACTCCCCCGAATGGGGAATGGTGCCTTTAGAAGGCCTAAAAGAGAATAGGAATGTGGTTTTAAAAATATTACCTCCGTTAGCATAGCTTTCCCCGTGGTGTAGCCCAGGGGACGACAGCACGCACCGTGTGCTGCGTGTGTGTGTGTGTGTGTGTGTGTGTGTGTGTGTTCACATGCTGTGTGTGTGCACACACGGTAATTGTCTCGTGTTGATGATTTCTTGGAAAACTGTCTTCGTCTCTTTCTGTGTGAGGGCAGGCATTCTGCCGGCCGGAGCTGGCAGCTGTCTGGTGAGCCCAGGGGGACAGGTTCTTTGGTTCAGCTCCTGCCACATGTGCCCTGTCCGGGACGTCTCTAGAATTGTATCATTCTTGAGGCTGGAACTCCGTAAAACCGGCGTGATTGCAGAGCTAAAGCTGGGCTGGGGGTGAAGTCCAGAGGGCTGAGGTTTTGTCCATTCTTCCTGTTCCTTTGGCCCTGCCGCCAACTTCAGAATCCTTCCCTTTCCTGAAAACACTTAGTGACACCCCAGAATTTATTTAATTGCCGACGGAGTGATTTGTGCCCTACCGCACTTGAAGATAATTGGAATGCAAACTAAATTATGTGCTCTGTAGAACATTTAATTGCCAGCCGGTTAGAGAGAACACACTTTGAAGAAGATGCTTTTGTTTCATAGCGGATGGGATGTCACGAAACTGATTTGGAAAGGTCCTTCTTAATTGCTGGTGGCGCTCTGTGGGCTCCGCATGTATGAGCATGAAGATGCTTGTTTGGCTGGTTGGGTTTTTGGTGTACCGCATAAGCTCCGGTGATGAAGGAAGGTAGCTCTTGGTTTTGCGATGCCTTATGAGTTGGACCCCAAACCACATTTCATGAATGATGGCGGTAAAATCACTTCCTCGCATCTTTGAACCTAGGGATAGATGCAGCTAGTTTTAGAAGTTTCCGGGTCTCGAGAGGGACCCCCAGGAAGGGCAACAGAGAGAATTCCCTCCTTTTCCTCAACCAGACTGTTACCCACTAAGAGCTCAAGCATCCCCGTGATTTTTATGCCTATGGTCCTGTCTCCTGACCACTAAAGAGATGATTTTGGGTTTGCTCTTCCCACAGCTCAAAGTGGCGCAAAGAGTAACAAAATCTTAAAACGTAAAGTAGTAAGGGGCAATCAGGAAGTAAAATGAGACGATTCTCGAGGGCATTTACCTGTGTGCCTTAAAAAGCGACGTAATACCAGGTTGCAAATACACGCTGAGATCCTGTAAGTGGCTTTCCATCCCCATCAGCCTGTGCCAAACCCTGCCTGGGAAGGAGGCAGAGAACTCCACGAGAGGTAGTCACGAAGGACTGGAAAAAGTACCAAGAGAGTTTAAAGAGATTGGCATTTCAAACAAAATATTTGAAACTCTGTTGACATACACAGTGAAAAATAGCAGAATCACCTTCTCGCCTATCCAAAGAGGATTTTTCTCTCTAGAAATCGTTGAAACAGGATAATTCTCCTGTGTTGGGGCTGCGTTAAGTATGATCCAGCCTGAAATCAGAGACAGGGGCTGAAAACTCCTAGCTCTAATCACAGCCAGGAGCACCTGTGACTCTGTGAGATGTACTTTTCTCTTAAAATATCTGACAAGGTTTTCTCTGTGTGTGTGTCTTTGATTTTTTGGATTCTTTACTGAAAGTATAATGTGCCTATTGCCTTTAATCTGTTCGTGCTTCTCTTTTGTTTGGTCACTTTGAGTCATTTTTCTTTGCTTTTTTGCTATAAGATATAAAAATTGATTTTTTTTTCCTTTTATTTAGCTTTTAAATTAAGTTGGGTCGTCAGATCTACTGGGGCAAAATTTCTAGCAAGCTGCATTTCCGTTTTTATACACAAGGGAGAGCTAAGGCCCCAGAAAATAGATTTGGGTTTTGCCAAGTTTCACGCTCAGTAGTACTTTAGGAAGTCCTGAACGGATTGATGGCAGGAGTTTGAATTGTTTGGGGGAAATATTTGACGGCAGTAAAAGCATTTTGGTCACTTTTCAACACTTTTTATTTTTATTCGTACATCCACTGGCTGGATTGTGTTCACAGCGATTGGACCTTACTGGGTATGTTGTTCCCTTTTGTCAAAATTGCGAAGAAATAGTCCTCAAAGGACCAGCTAAAATAAATATTAAAGGCGGAGGCGCAAGAGAGACTTGATTTGCTCAGTTTTTGAAACTGTGGTGCGTGGAATTTCTGGTTTCAAGTTTAATCCTCTGAAGCAGGATTGGGCTCTGAAGTGCAACTCAGGCGTGGAAAGTAACCGTGGGAAACGGGCTGGCCGATATCAACAAGCCCCCATGAGCCCGCAGTATCTTTACGTGGCGCTGACCCTTGCAGGGAAATAGATGGTTTTAAAAAAATGTGCGTGTTTTTTTTTTTGAATCACAATTTGGTTTCTGTCCTACGCTTTTTTTACTTCTTTTTTCTTCAGTTGGTAAAACTGCACAAGGACGATCTTTGTGAAAGAATTTTTGTCTTTGGCAAGTAAAGAGTATATAAATCTAAGGTGTGAGATGCGGTGTTTTGATAGAGGTATAGGTTTTGAAATGACGTCATTTATGGGGTGGAGGTGGGGGAGGGGACGGTATTGGGAAGTCAGAGACAGGGCTGTGCCTCTCTCTCGTGGGTGTCACAGCTGTCCCTTTGGGGGCTGTCTACCTGAGGAGTTTAGATAGTGGTCAAGCACGTCAGCCTTGGAGGGGCGCCTGGGGGCTCAGTAAGTTTGGTGCCTAACTTCAGCTAAAGTCACGATCTCACGGATTGTAGGTTCAAGCCCCGCGTCGGGCTCTGTGCTCAGAGCCTGGAGCCTGCTTCCGAGTCTGTGTCTCTCTCTCTCTCTCTCTCTCTCTCTCTCTCTCTCTCTCTCTCTCTCTCTCTCTCTCTCTCTCTCTCTGCCTCTCCCGGACTAGCACTCAGTCTCTCTTTCTCTCTGAAAAAATAAATATAAAAAAGAATTTTTTTTAAAGTAAGCCTTGGGATCTGATGAACCAGGTGCAAATCCCAGCTCCATCCAATGATAACTAGCCTGTGACCCCGCGTGCCTAGTGTAACCTCTCTTAGCTTTGCTATAAAATGAGGGAAGTAATCGCATGTTCTTCATAGAGTTTTCTGAGGTTTCAATGCATAGGATAGAACCTGCTTCATGTAAGAAGGATTCCAAAAACAAATAAGCTATGACGAAAAAGTCCTCACTATTTCAGAGTGAACCTGATAAGTAACAGTAAAAGAGAAAGCAAACGTCTTTCTGATGCCTATCTTGAGAACACGCTTGGGGTGACAGGAGAAAGGGAAGGGGGTGAGTAAAGACACCTTATCCCCACTCAGCGAAATTAGGGAGGACGGAATGTTGACTTGCTGCATATGTTGTGTGCTAGGCCCACAGACTACCTCAAGCCCACCACCCTATCCGCACTTGGCTATCTGCTGTCTGTTCTGGAGGTTTCTCCCTATCCCTGCACGGGTGCCGGAAGACCCAGGGGCCAGCTGTCAGGACCCGGGCCTGTGGGTCCTGGCCCCGCCGCCAGCCAGGCCTGTGACCGCGGGCCTCCTGGCTGAGTTAGTTGCATGATCTTTGATTTGCAGGATCCCTTCTACGACCTCCCAAATCCAGGAAGCTGCTCTGCCTTTCACTTTGTCCTCTGGTTTGGGTAACGATCATCCTCTGCTTTTCCTATTAGTGGGTCTGCGCTTGGAGGCTGTTTGAAAGCAAATTCACTTCGAAGCCCATTTATTGAACGTTGAGTAGGTTGAACTGCACTGCGCTCGGAGCGGGGAAAGCGGCGTTAATCGTCAAGTTTCTGTTCCTTACTGTCGGAGCCGTGCCCGCCTTATTAGTGCAATTAAGAGCCAGATTTGAGAGATGCTATTAGAGATAATAGTGCACACTTAGCCACCTTAAAGAGCTTGTCAAGAGCAGGTCTCCGGGTGTACACAGATGGGAATTAATAGAGATTAAAATAGATTGTGAGACGCTGTAACATGTGGGGCTTCTAACTGAGCTGCGATGAGCAGTTTAGGCAACATGGATTCTACTTGATGCTAGAGTTGTAGAGTCCCGCCTCTGGGGACATGATTTCTGATTTTCCCTCCCCCAGTCCTAAAGACCTCCACAGGTGGCAAGGGCAGTCACTTCTTGGACTGTGCCCTCCACACACAGAGGGCAACAGAAGTCACCTCCTGGCTGCCCCCACCCTCCCAGACCCAAACACCTCTCTGACAGCCACGCCTGTGCTCCTGGGGTTTCTCCCCATCCTGCTTGTGCCCCCTAGTGATGGAGAAATACAGCACATCCTCCACCTTTGAGCAAAGACAAGGAGGGCTAATGGGTTAGGTGCTGGGGCAGGTGACATATGCAGATTCGTGGAATCTTGGAGGATGGCTTTTCCTCTTTGTTCACAGCAGTTCAGGGGGCTGACCCAGGGAGCTCAGAGGGTACTTTCAAAAACAGATACCAACTCCCATCACCCGCTACCCTGCCTCCCCCACCCGCCACAAAAAACCCTCCATCGGTCTCCTACCGCAAGTGCAGTGAAACACCTTGGCGTGGCCCAGGTGGCGTGGCCATGTGGCCGCTGCCGGGCCTTTGACCCTCACCTTCTCCCCTAGCTCTCAGGAAGGCTTTCACACCAGGCTGTCTTCCGGTTCCCCTGCACTTCCAGGAAGGCCCCTTCCCAGACGGCTATCTCCTTCCCCTAATGGACTCTTTCTGGAATGATCCCTCCTGGCTACCCCTGCTGAAATAGCCCCACCCTGCCAGGGTCCGTCAGTGCCCTAGGCTAGTTGTCTTCATGGCCATCACGCCAAGGTTATCCTACGGTCTCCTTCCACCGGCCTTCAGCCCCAAGAAAGCCGGCACGCTCCCCTGTCTGGCCCAGTGCCCTACGCCAGCATCTGAGCGCCTCACCCATCGTTAGCACTCGGCCAAGGCTTGTGACGGCGAGAGCAGACCAGCCAGAAACGTGGGCTCGGGGGGGATTTGGTTGCAGTCTGTGTCCTTTTGGCACGCACTGAATCCTGCGTTGCTTTTCGCTTTTTGGTTTTTGTTTTTTTGACTGATGTGGGTCAAGGTAGACATTGTTGGCATTCTTTCCCATTAGGGTCCAGTGATCTGTGTCTCCTTGGAAAGATTTCTCACTTAAAAGAATTCTAAAGGCATGAAGTTTTGACATAAGTGTTCGTGAGCTTCTCAAGAATTTGAAGGCTCTGTTCTAATTTCAGAGCACATTGATGAAGATCACTTAACTATGCATACAGAAGTACAACCGTTGCTCCAACCCAGCACTTTCCTGGAAATTGCCAGAGACTTTGCAATGGCCGTTTTCCAGCTCAAACCCTTATATTTCTTTTCCGGCAAAAACTAGAGTAGCACATCTAATCTAACTGGAAATGAAAAGGCAAAAAGAAAGCGCCTGGGTGGTTCAGTCTGTTAAGCGTCTGACTTCAGCCCAGGTCATGACCTCACGGTTCATGAGTTCAAGCCCCACATGGGGCTCTGAGCTGTCCTGGAGTCTGCTTTGGATTCTGTGTCTCCCTCTGTCTCTCTCTCTCTGCTCCTCCCCTGCTTGTGCTCTGTCTCTGTCTCTCAAAAATGAATAAGCGTTAAAAACATTTTTTTAAAAAGCACTAAATTAATTGGGTTTTCATTTTTAGTTTTGGACAAGAAAACCCCAAGAAGAAAATATGCATATTAAGAATAAGGCCCTGGACTTTTGCATGGCTTCCTTTCTTGTTTTCTATTAGAGAATGTGGGATTGTCTGAATCATGAAAAATTGTAGATGGAACCCTGACACTTCGCTCCAGGCAAAGCTTGCTCTGCCCCTCCTGCTGAAATACAATATTAAAGTCACTGCTCATAGCCCTTTGTAGAAAGCATAATCCTACTGCAGGAAGTTGTTTCATAAAATATCCCTCCCTTGGATTTGGGGTAGAATATATTCTAATGATTATTTAAAATGATATTCTCAAGGGGCACCCGGGTGGCTCAGTCAGTAAGTGCCCAACTTCGGCTCATGTCATGATTCACAGTTGGTGAGTTCAAGCCCCGCATCGGGCTTTCTGCTGACAGCTCAGAGCCTGGAGTCTGTTTTGGATTCTGTGTCTCCTTCTCTCTGGCCCTCCCCCACTCATTTTGTTAGCACTTTCTCTCTCTCTCTCAAAAGTAAACATTAAATAATTTTTAAGAATAAAATGATAGTCTCAAAACTTGATCGAGGCTGTGAATGGGTCTATGCCTGTCTTCCAGGTTGCCTCTGACAATTTAGTGGGAAGAGCAGGGGTTAACGATCTGTCTGCCATAGGCTTACTGAATGACATCTTGATGAGTCACGTCCCCAGGGGGGATGACTTTGAGGAAGAGGCGGTGCCCTGTCTTTCCTGCCCTGTCCTTAACTTGACTCTCGGCCTTTGGGGACCCTGGAGAGAACTGTGTGGATTTACCCTGGTCTGGCTCCAGCTGGGAGACCCAGCTCTCAGGGATGAAAACAGAGAGGCACAGGGCACAGGATTCCTGCTTGTTCTCAGGAAGGCTTTCTCTTGAAAATGCAGACCAGTCACAGGGTCCTGTCGCGCGTAGGAGGACTCAGTGCACCATCCAGTGATTGGGACAGTCTGGTTGTCTGCAGCATTTAGAGAGATGAGCTGAGTCCCTGTGCTGATGGGGCATGATGGACTGGGCGCCAGCATAGGTGGGCATGTGGAGGGAGCAGCGCCCCTGCCGTGTGGGACCACCGGTCCCACGCAGCTGGTCGGGGCTCTGCCATTCTGCACAGAGAGACACCAAGCATTTTCTAGCGCTCGGTCATCAAGAAGAAACCACTCACCCCTTGATTATTTTTTTTTAATCCCTTGCACACTACCACGTACGTAACAGCTGACAAATGAGTTTATTTTCTTCATTGACACATATCAACCCCCCCCAAATTAACAAGACCAAATCCATTTACACTCATTTGAATAAAAAATCAAACAACTCAGAGCACCTGGGTGGCTCAGTTGGTTGAGTGACCGGCTTTGGCTCAGGTCATGATCTCACGGTTTGTGGGTTCGAGCCCCACATCAGGCTCTGTGCTGACAGCTCAGAGCCTGGAGCCTGCTTCAGATTTTGTGTCTTCCTCTCTCTCTGACCCTCCCCTGCTCACGCTATCTTTCTCTCTGTGTCTCTCAAAAATCAATAAAACATTACAAAATATATTTTTAGAAAAATTAGTACTTGGGGCGTCTGGGTGGCTCAGTCAGTGGAGCAGCCGACCTCAGCTCAGGTCATGATCTCGCAGGTCGTGAGTTTCGGCCCCACATTGGGCTCGCTGCTCTCGGCGCAGAGCCTGCTTGGGATCCTTTACCTCCCCTGTTTCCACTCTCTCTCAAAAATAAATAAAACCTTTTTTAAAAAAGCAGTGCACTAAAGTCATGGCATATTACTGGAAGGCACCAGAAAGTATCTGGAGACCAACCGACCTTGCAGGGGGATCCCTGACGTAAATACAGGTTCTGCAAGAAAAGTGATCGACCCACTTACTTGAGGGGTTTTTATTGCCACCATGTTTCCCTCTTACACGAATCTGGAGATGGACTGTTTTCTTCGCCGTAAATTTCTGCATTTTTATAATCAGCACCCAAACCCGTGGGAGCTTTAATTTTTTTTCAAAGTAAAATTCAAAATACTTTTTCGAAAGGCATTTCCCCTCCCCCCCATCATAAAAGCATAATAAGAAATACAGAAGAGTGAGGTGAAGGGTAGAAAATAGAAGCACCTGTGATCTCACTGACCTTCACGTTCCAGGTTGGAGACGGAGCCAAGTAAAACATGGACGATGGTTAATTCGGTGCCATTACGTTCAGAATTATTTTTAACCTGTTAGGAGGCTGCTTGTTGGCTCTTTTGTAGCAGTTTCTGTAAATCTCAACCCATGAGGCCCATCAAGCCCCAGCCTGTCATTAGGGATATTTGCACGTCCTTCGGTTCGGTCTTAAGAACATTCTGTTTTTCGGGGCTCCCTGTGCCAAAGGGACTGATGTTTTTTTTTTTTTTCTTAAGGCCATTAAGGGATAAGTGGGGGCACACCTTCCCACAGTGGAATCGCGATTTTTGCTTCTCCCTAAACCGGGCCCTTATGTCTCCACTTGAGATTTCACCGGCTGTGACCCTCTCGTTTCAAAATTGCTTTCACCTCCCTGTATCATGTTGTTGGTGCTTTCTTTGCTACCACAAAATGGGCTCATGGCATCCCATCCCCCTCCCAAGACGGATCTGGGTTTGTTGGGTATTTTTTTTTGACATGTAGTTGACATAAAAAAAAAAAAAAACACTGTCTCTTTTTAGTTGCCAGATCTGAATTCTTAATACAAATTCCTTCCCGTAGACTTTTCAGGACGTTTAGTTCCGACGCTGCCCTTTCCCGCTCTCTGTCCCAGACAGAGCTAGCCGGGGAGCCGCAAATACATACCATGTTTTAATCCCCTCATAGACTTGGAGTCGATGTTATTTTTCCCATTTTACAGATGAGGCACTGAGCCTCATAGGTGGGGAGGTGAGTTTTCGGGTGGAGCGTTTGGGACACAGAAGGTGTGACAAATGCTGGACCTTAAGTTTAGTGCCTTTTAAACATCTTGAAAATGTACATCTGGGCAAGACCACGCGACTGTGGGGTCTTGGTCAAAGACAAATCCCACCCCAGTTTACAGCCCCTTTGCCCACGGAGCCACGCCCCTCCTGGCTTGTGAATTCCAACTGCTTCCGGAAAAGGGGCGGGAGCCCAGGTCAGATTAGCAACAGGTGAGTCTCTCGAGGACCCTGTGAGGACTCGCCTCTGGGGACCTCCGAGACCACCTTGGAGGTGGAATGGTGTCAGACATACCTCGGGAGGGGACAAGACCTGCCACTCCTCAGGACGCGCCTCTTGGCCCACCTCCTCCTGCTGAGCAGTGGGACTCTGGGCTTTGAGGGACTCAGGTGGTCGCCCCTCCCTGCTGGATCTCAGGGTTGTGAGTTTGACACCCACGTTGGGTGTAGAGATGACTGAAAATAAGTAAAATTGAAAAGTAAAATAAAGGTTAGGGTGGCTCAGACGGTTAAGCATCTGATTTCAGCCCGTGTCATGATCTCAAAGTTCATGAGTTCAAGCCTGGTGTTGGGCTCTCTGCTGACAGCTCAGAACATGGAGCTGCTTCAGGTTCTGGGTCTCCCTCTCTCTCTCTGTCCCTCCCCCACTCACATGCGCTCTCCCCCTCTCGCTTGGGCTCACAATCTCTCTCTTTCGCTCACTCTCTCTCAAAAATAAATAAACATTGAAAAAATTTTAATAAATAAAAGTAAAATAAAGGCAGTTTAAAGATATAGGCTGAGGCAGGGCCAACAAAGCCCCTAAATCTTTATTTTGCCCCATCTGTCTGGCTTATTTTTAATTCACCATCTGATTGTGTAGCATCCCTTGGACAGAAGTCATTGAAGCCAGGCCTTGACCATACTTAGTAAGCCCTGCCGTTCTGAGAAAGCAGAAGAATAAAGAATGAAGATTTAATTTTATTTCAACAAGATTTTGGGGTCCCATTTTTGGGTGAGAAAGGCATCAATCTAAATGCCTTTACATTTTGATTAAGATGATTTTTTTTTAATTCCCAAAGAGACTCAGGCTGATAAGCGATTCAGATGTTTTTGGACAACAGTGAGTGCTCTTACAAAGCAGAGCTAAATAAACAGTGAACAAAAGTACAGGTAACACACTGTAAAAAGTACCAGCATGGGAGATCATGTAGGATTTTATGAAGGAAGTGGCTTTTCAGCCATTCCTGCAAGAAGGAGCATGATTTGCATAGGACGGGGGGGGGGGGTCAGGAAGAGAGAGTTCCAGATTCGACCCACACTGAGGTGTGGAAATGTGTGGCTCCTTCCACCGAGACCTTGTGGTTAGGAGTGCTGTGTTCTTATAGAGATAGAAATGGGGGAGAAAAGCTGGAGGGGGGGGGTGGTTCTTGGGGGTGGAGCATGACCCAGGAAGCTGGGCTTTACTCGATTCGATTGAAAGACACGTAGGGTCTGCAATGGGAGAACCCATGTGTGTTCCTCCTTTGAAGCAGAAGATAACCATTTGCTTTTTGAAGGATGAATCAGGGCCCAGGAGAGAGGGCGAGGGAAACCCACAGGCAGCCCATTATCTCTGGCCCTCCCTGTGCCAGAGGAGACCGAACAGAAGGAAAAGAGCTCTTTCAGGGGTAGACCCCACAGCGACGGGCAGGCCTGCCAGACTCTAAGGAGGGACTGTCATGGTTTTAAAGGTTTTTAGGTTGGATCCTCAGGGAAATGATGCGGCCCTTTGATGAGCCAGAGAGGAATACGTGTTCTGTAGGGAAAAGAGCGATGAATTTGAGCTGGGACATTTGACCGAGATCCTGGAAATGACACCTGGTAACTCCAGGGCGAGTCCAGGCTAGAGCAAGAATGTTTGAAGCCACGTGCATCGAAAGCACAGTGAAGCCAGGGGCAGTCTGGATCTCCACAGAAGGTGTCCCGTCCAGAGCAGGGGACCGGACTTCTTGAGTGGCAAAGGGCTGCTGGGAGCGCACCCACCACCCACTGAGGGTTGCGAGTCAGTGTCCAGGCTACTCAGCAGAGGGACCTTCACCAACGGCCCCACTTGGGAAGCAGGCAGGCCAGAGCCTTCACAAGATGGTGGTTTCTGTTCTCCGCCCCACCCCCCTCCAGGGGAGGGGTTTGAAGTTCTTTAGTGCCCAAGCCTCCACGGGTCATTAGGAGACCCCTCACCTGCCCCTGGTGAGGGTGCCACACGAGAGCGACGTCTGCTGTGGGCTCAGGGCAGGCCCGTTTTACTGCATGTTTACTCCTGGGAGCATGAAAAAGAGAGACAGAGGTCAAAGGAAAACTTGGGAAATCTGCACTCAAGGGGAGAAAAAGGTGGCAAGAAAAGGTTGAGAACCCCAAGACTGTGGGGTTATAGGAAGGAGAGATTTCAAATAAGGAGCAGTGGATGAGAAAGTAAATAAGGCCTTAGACCAAACTAACAGGGCAATTTGGAAGCTTTGAACAACTTTTGAAAAATAGCAGCTGTCCTGGGTGCTAAGGAGTTTTACTCTGCGGTTGGGGAAGTCCTTTCAGCGGTACAGGTGACCGCAGAGGTTGGCAGTAAAGGAGCGGAGAAATGAGAAGACCGGGGAAGACACAGAAAGTTCGATGCTAGAGTTTATGATTTCGTCCTTGTAGATTCACGTAGAAGTATCCAGAACAGGTACACTTGGCATTCATGGCCCATGTCCAATAAACAAGGGCAGTTTTCCCAGGGGGTCCTGTCTGCACCTTCCATTTGTATCCCAACTCTATACTCTGTGACTTTGCTTCCCCAAGTGCTGTGCTCTGATACCCTAGGGCAAGTGGAGAAAACTGGAGGCATGATCTCAATAAGAAAAGATCAGAATGATCTTTTACAGCTGGGACCACCCAGAGTGGGGGGATGAGTTGGTGGAGGCCTGGCCCAAGGGAGTAGGAGACACTCCAGGTGAGAACGGAGAGAGAAATCACAAAGGTGGGGATAACTATGGCGCTGTGGGGCCAGGTACTGGCTTTCTGCTCTGCGCCAGGAAGCATGGCAGCTCAGATTGGGTCAAATCGGATTATGGAGCCCTCCGGAGTCTGGCGGTGAGACTTGGAACCGAGTCCAAAGGATAACTTTGCAACCTGAGTAGGGCAGTCACCTAATGAAAGAAGTGTTTCAGATCTGGCCAATGGGATGTAGCCCATAACTGCTCAGGAAAAAAAATCATAATTGAGCTATTTAGATCTTCTTGCAGGGGAGAAAAGGCTGGATGACAAGAAAGAGCAAGCAAGGTAGTATGACTTTTCTTTTGACTCCCATTCTGAAAAAAAAAAAAACAGCAGAGACCTTCTTAACTTCTTAATCACCGTCAGTAGTGGGTCAGTGAAAATATTAAACTGGGGACATGTCGCTTATATGCAGATGAAACCTTTAAAGGGAAACATACCGAGTATTTCTCTCTTTTTTACTTATTTTTGAAGTTGCCTCTGTGAGTCTACTGACTAGTCTTTCGTGCCTGAGTAACCCTGTTATGTTTCACTTAGGGCTTCCAGTTTGGGTGTTCGAATCTTTTTCTTTTTTTAAGTTCATCTTTATTGAGAGATGAGGAACAAAGTCGTAAGACCGGTCAAGTATACATTTGGGAAGGACTGCCCCTTGCCCTTTGTGAACACATCCGTCTCCGGAGGGCAAATCCTGATACTTAAAAAGCACGCAGAGTGCATACTCCTGCCCACATGATGAGTCCAGCCCGTGCCAAGTTCAGCAACACTGCTTTGCGTCTTAAGCCACGCCCCTTTCATGGAGTCTTTCCTTATGCAGGTGGTCACTAGAAGTTAGAGCCCCGTTTCTTTTCACGACTGTGTTTCATTTTATGCACTCTCCAGTGGAATTGTGTCGTTTGACTAACAAGCATAACTGGCCTCAGGATCTTTGGGAGTACAACTGAGTGCTGGTCTAGGAGCCAGGGAAGAGCCCGGGGCCCTCACTGCGGGCGGGGCCGTAAGCGGAGGGGGACAGAAGGAGCCTTTTCACTTCCTTTAGATTTAGTGACGGACAGGTGTGCCTCCTATAAACCTCTTACCAGGAGCTCTCTTCCTGGAATAGTACGTTGGGGAGATTTTCTGCACATAAATGCGACCACTAGGTAGAGCCGGTCACTGCTCTGTGCAGATGACCGGCCACGTTTCAGGTGACGCCGCCCCTCCTGCCCAGCACTGCCCATGCTTATTTCAGCCACCGATTCCCAACGGAACTTCTGGTCCTGGCTTAGGCTCCCAGCAGGCCCCAGAAGCCGTGAAGGGCCAAGTAGTGCTAAGCACGTTTGTTAGTAAAATCGGTCATAGTTACCTCTATTCTTGTTTGTGCTTTAAAATTAGACTCGTTTTAAGGTTTATCACGTGACCAACAGTGTTATAACATGGACTCAGAATTCTTTTTTTGAATTTTGAAATTACTGACCTGGAATTAAATAGGGTCAGATAACCTCACGTATGTTTAGAAGCGCCGTGGAGACCTAACTTGAGCAGATCTCAGCCTGAAACTGTCCTGTGTGTCCAAGTCGACTTCCGAGTTTAACTGGGGCCTAAGAACATCTGTGCCCATATGTGTCTGTGCGCGCACACACTTGTCTCTGGGTGGGAGTAGCCAGTTACGAGTACAGGTCTGTGCACGTGGAGTTAGGGCCTCCCTGGCAGCGGCCACTCTGCTCTGCTCCTTCAGCGTCAGCTCCCACACCAACTCAGTGTACTCTTGCGCGCTGGCTGGCAGTCCGAGTTCCTAAGAGAAGTGAACTGTTTTGGCCACTTTTCTGTGGATGGAGAGACCCTCTTGCCAGGCCCGGGCCAAGCCTGGGGACGGTCCTTTCTGAGAACACAGCCCCTTCCCGGTCGCACCAGGTGAGACGAGGCCAGGGTGAAGTTGCCGGACACGGAGCGTGGCAGCAGGCCGCCCGCACTACAGATAGGGCACTGTCCCTTCCATCCGAGGTCGGGCATGAAAGGCCAAGGCTGCTGTCGCTTGCTCAGAGGGATGTTAAGGCTCCTTTGGGAGGTCGTCCCTTGGTGTCATTCCAGTTCACACATTTCCAATGCCAAGAGAGTTAAAAAAAAAAAAAAAAGCCTCAGTCCCCCTAACAAATTTCACTTACCAGGTGAATCAGTCTGCTGTGGCTGCAGTAACAAAATACCACAGACCGTGTGGCTTAAAGGACAGAAATTGAAGTTTCTCACAGAGCAGGAGGCTGACAACCCAAGATCAAGGTATCGACAGGGTTGATTTCTTTTGCTGCCTCCCTCCCTGGCTTGTAGACACCGCTTTCCGCCGTGTCTTCACGTGGTCTTAGGTCTGTCCCAATCTCCTCTTCTAACAAGGACCCCAGTTGTACTGAGGTCAAGCTCACCCTAATGACCTCTTTCTACCTTAGTTATCTCTTTAAAGGGCTTGTCTCCAAATACATAGACATGCTGAGGCACCCTAGGGCTTAGGACCTCACCGTAGGAGTTTGGGAGGGGGACACAGGAGGGTATGCCAGAAGGCCAAGATACGCCGTGTCGTTATATACAGTACAAACTTGGCTGCTGGCTCTTGCACCCCCGCTGTGTAAGTGACAGACGCACGTGATGATCCAGAACCGTTCCCATCACTTGTGTCACAGTGTGCTGGTGACTGGTCACTGAGTGGCTGTTAGCTCCGTCCAGGGGCAGATGGTGAAGCATGGGGCTGTGGTGCCTCCTTGCTTCCCACTGGTAGACCCACACAGCACTCTACCAAAGTAGATCATCGGGAGAAGGAACCGGCCACCAAAGGCGAAAGTGCAGGGGGAGGGGGAAAAAAAACCCACAAGGTGAATTTGGATGTGATTGGATTTGAAAACTCAGCATCGTCGTGAAGACTGGAGGAGTCTTACATGAAACTTTAGTGTAAGCCACCCTGGACACAGTCCAGGGGATATAAAAAGACAGGGCTAGTCATCTCAGTATATTTCAGTTTAAATTGAATTGGAGCATTTACTATGAAGGCATCTATACATCTATATATATTTATATATATAAATCCCAAACAACTTGACCAGTGTTGACGCCAGAGTGTTGAAGTTCTGCATTAAAAGAGCATGGTGATCACGGGGAGACCGGAGAAGAACTTTCCTACCAGAAAAGGCCAGCTCCGTGGTTTTAGAAGTGGGTGTGGATGGAGTGGGTGGGTGGGCGCTGCTGTGAAGTTTGCACCCAGGGCCTGAGGATTATCCAGTATTGCCTGTTGATGGGCCCGGTCTCTTCTGGAAGACCCCTCTGTGGGGAGCTGAGGCGAAGAAAGATGTAAGGTCATAGAGTGACCCTAACGGAGGATCTGGATAGTCTGCTAGAGGAGCTTTGTCGAAGGTAATGGTGAAGAAGAAGTTGATGACGTCCCAAAGGAGGAGACAGCGGCCAACAAACAAACAAAACACTCACATCAGGGGTTCATCTGAGTGTGAGACATTTCACAACATTGAAAGGGCAAAGGGCGAAATGCTGGAAGCTGATCCTGGGAGAAAGGATTGTGCTGTTCCAGAAGTTATTTGATGAGAAGAGGAAAGCCAATGCTGTCCAATACCGATAAGGTGTTCTTTTTTTTTTTTTAACCACAAAAATTCCTCCTAATGCTCATTTCTAATATTTTAAGTTCATGAACTAAATAGATACTCATTTTACTACGTTTTTCATTTTCTCATGTGCCGGTCCCCAGCAATACGTTTTTAATTTTTTGACGTACATTTGTAAGGGTCCTGGAAAAAATTGTGATTTTCTAATTCTTAGACTGGATTTTTGCAGTTTCAAATTGTGCAGTCATGTGTGTGGCGCCGTACTTCGTGTACAAAGTGACGAGCGTGCACGTGTGC